>NW_015648505.1:1073197-1074015 GCF_001515625.1 Sinocyclocheilus rhinocerous
CTCCACCGGCCTCGCTCCGTTCCCACGGCTCTCGGCCCCGCCCCTCTCGTCACAGGTATGTTTAATGGTAAGTTTAAAAAGTATGTTACTAACTACCATTTTCATAATTTAATCTATAATCAGTAATGGACTACAATTTGTAAGTAATCTACCCACAAGTTAACGTGTTATTATCATATATACCGACAATTATTTTATCGCACATTAACGCAGTTTTTATTATTATTATTATTATTATTTTGAAAGCCCGTTGCTTACTGGCTCTGAAAACACATACAGACAAACCAAGGGTCAAAGGCTGGCTTGGGATGGGTGTCATCACGCATCTTAACCAATGAGAGCATTTGGGGTGGGCATAAGATTGCAGCAGCGCTCACATGAACGCTCCCAATAAAATTATTTACACTAAGCATCAACATTCACAAACCACTGTTCACTGTTATTTTAAACAGAAAAGTTTGGGACGCGGTAACACATGGCCCTCTCACAATATATTGCTATACAGATCTATCACTTTTGCCGCTCAGAAATGTTAACGCAATCATGCTGCACGTATCAGAAGTTCTGCGCTTCGGCGCAGCTTGCGCTCACACTACATGCGTACCGCAACCGAGCCCAACTGAACCGCGCTCTGGCCCACCTCTTCCAACCGAGCCAGGGACGGCTAAACGAACCGCGCCCGAGCATGGCACGGAGTGATCACATTAGTCAAACAAATCGGGCTTTTGGGGTCAAACACACTCGGGCATGGTTAATATTGCCTAGTGTGAGTACACCCTTATTCTCCCGCATCCCGCACACACGAGTCTCTACCCGCC
>NW_015648505.1:1074409-1088046 GCF_001515625.1 Sinocyclocheilus rhinocerous
ATATGTATGTGTGTGTGTGTGTGTGTGTGTGTGTGTATGTATATATATATATATAAGCCTCATGTTTTTGGTGGTTTGGTGGCTTGTCAAGTTTAACTTTTAAATGTTCTTTGCATTTATCATTAAGTTGTATTCAGTCTGGTTTTAAGCACACAAATGCATCTTGTGTGAATGTGTCTCCTATGTTTTTGCAGTTACAGACGGTCAGTAATATTGTCTTAACAGAGCGGTGAGAATAGATACAAGGTTTCTGTATAAGTCTGTGTTATAATGAAAAACAGTGTGAGTTTGTTGTGAGTACAGATGGGGCTCTGCTCTTGTTTTATCAGCGTGTTGCTGAAGTCTGTTGCGCTCTGAGCTGGAGGGGACGAGAGTTCACAGTGTGGGCGTTTAATGAAATGAACTTAGCTCGGGGAAGAGTGTTTAAGTTGAGATTTACAAGAAATATTTTAACTGCTTCTATGTAAAAGGAATAGCTACTGCTTTTAAAAAAACACCTTATTTGTTTAAAATGTTTGCAAACCAAATGTTATTGCACTTTTGTTTATATAGCAGTACTTTTAAATGAAAAAGTGCACAATAAACTACTTTTGAATTCATTATTGAATTTTGTGCATAACAGTGCAATTAATCACGATTAACGCAGAAAAATCATGCGATTAATCGCGATTAAATTTTTAATTGTTGCCCAGCACTAATATATAAATATATACAATATACAGTATATATACTGTATATACTCGGGGAAGAGCAGGATTAAGAAAAAAGCAATAGTTTATCTTGTTGCTCTCACCTTGGGGCACTGAGTTAATGTATAGAGATCACCCAGAAATCTCTGTTAGTCCCCGACTAACCTGCAGGGTACTGAGCGCAGAGGTAGGAACGACTCATAATGTTTCCTGTTTCGACTAGTTTGTTTTTGAATGGATGTGACTGCTGCATTGAACCCTCAGTGATTACCTTAATCACAATTACTCCCAATTCTACCTCTTCCCAGAAGCAACAAATTTGTCTGAACTTGCACTAGAAAATAGCACAAACCAGTAGAGCTGCAAAAGTTTTCTGGCCAAAATTTTGGCTATAAAATTTAAATTGATTGAAATTTTAATTAATCGTGTAGCCCTAAAAAACAGTAACACTGCCAAAAACGTTTGCGTTTTTTGGAAGCTTTTTAAGAGACAGAATAATCTTACTGTTGAAGCCAGCTCAAACCAGTTCATATCACACAGAACCAATATGATACTGATACCAAAATTGTGTATCCCTAATTAATTTTTACTCACACTCATGTCGTTCCAATCCAAACTTGTAAGACTTTCTTTCTTCTGGAAGACAAAAGAAGTTAAATGAAGAATGTAAGCAAACCGTTTTGGTGACCGTTAGGGCTGCACGATAAATCGCATGCGATATTTAACGCGCATCTTGTCAGTAATGGAGATTTACCGCTGATTAAAGAACCGGCTTTACTGACAAGATGCGCATTAAATATCGCATGCGATTTATCGTGCAGCCCTAGTGACCATTGACTTTCATTTTTGGGTGAACTATTCCTTTAAATGTAATCTTTATAAAATCGTAACATAAACACCCATTTTCATATTGTACATTATAATGATGTGATTCCTAAATTCACTTGTACAATTTTAAACAACTGATTTTTATTTTTATTTTTTAGCATTTAAACTTTATTAATTTAAATTAAAATGATTAGGCCTAGAGAATAGTACTATCTGCCATTTACTGATTAGCAGGCATAACGTGAAAATATTTTATTTCCATAACATGAAAATAATTTGATTATTGTGGATCCCTAGAAATTATACATTATACAGTCATATAAATAGGCCTCTGTCAACTACTTGGTTGGTCGGCTAGTACTCCTTTCAGCAAATCAGTTCAAATTTTACATCACCTAAATAATATTCTTGATAAAAACATTTATGTTTCCCCAATTTTCAGATGGTTCCTGCACTCCTGCACAGCACAAACAGTGCTCAATGAGTTATGAGCTGAAGTTTAATACTTGCAGTTCAACAATCCCTAAGTATGAGTTATAATGACAGCCCATCAGGAACACAAACCACTGACGCTGTTGAAGGCATTTTTGCAATTGTCCTTATGGACTGAATAAACTGAAGCCAAGCTCAAACCTATTAATAATGATTGTAATTGTAACGGTAAGAGACTGTAAAAAGGCTACAGTAAAAACCTTAATTGGTTCCCTTAATCTACACAGTGGAAAAAAAACTGTTATAGTAATGAGACATTTCATTAACTTTTACAGTCAAATACTGTTAAATGTACAGTTTTGGCAGTGACAAAGAACAAGTCATCTTATTATTTACAATGAAAACCCTTAAACTGAAATAGCTATAGCTTTTTCGTATCAGTTATGTATATTATGTTGTTAAATTAATGTTTATTGCATTAGTTTAGTGTTGTGTGTTTTGTGTAAATGAGACCGAGGAGTATATTAGTATTTACCTCACCTTGTGTAAACACTACTTGAAGAACTTTGATTCATCATCTTTACAATTTGTATTTTAAAGGAACAGTTCACCCAAAAATTAACATTTGCTGTTAATTTACTCACTCTTAGACCATCCAAGATGACCTAACATCTTGACAACCCTTTTTTTTTCAGTGAAACAGTAAAGAAGATTTTTAGCTGTATTTGTCCTTTGTATTTGATAAAATGCGAATCATTTCATAAAATGTCTAAAAGAACCGTTTGTGAAAAAGAATCAGACTTCCCCATTTGCCTGAGGCTATGGATTACAGATAATAATGTTGTAAATAATGTTTAGTTTCTTGCACAGACCAACCATTTCGCTTCTTAAAGACCTTAAATTTAACACTCAAAATAACGGTAGTCGTTGCTTGCATTTTCTGAATCACCAAGGATTATAGTTTCAGCTAAATATTTTATTTATTTATTTATTTTGCAGTTCTACTGAAGAAAAAGTGACCTACATCTTGGAGTAAATTAACAGCAACTTTTCACTTTTGGGTGAACTGCCCCTTTAAGGTGGTTGCCAGTATATTATAAAAGTAAAAAACAGTTTTAGTTTTGTATATTAAAATGATTTCAGTTAACAATTTTTTTTACTGAATATTTTTACTGGAAATTTAAATTCAATTAGTAAAATGTAAAATGTTACTACTGTACAGTAAAGTCCTAGAAACCACAGCTGCTGTTTTTTCCTGTAAATTTCACAGATGAATGATCGACTGGAGTCACAAACAGTGAAGGAGACTGAATGAGAGGGTGGGTTACAGGAGGGGCGGCTGGAGCAGGCAGCCCTGAGCTCATTAGAGATGGAGTGAACCTGTGATCACTCTGTAATTCTCTTTGAGGGCATTAGACTGGCTCTGCAGGGGGTGGCAACACGCTCGCTCGCTGCAGTACAGTATGGGGTGCACTTAAACCCCCACCCTGGCCGGAGCTCTCTGATGGGTGTGATGAAAGGCACGATGGAATACGGATCTGGCTTTGTTGTGGGCTTGTTAATATTTGTCAGAATACAGAGGAGGACTGGGGGTTATGCACACGCTGATCGTCTCGATACCTCAAGCGATGGAGAGCCTAATGATTGACTGGTATGTGGTGTACAAGGACCTTAGTTAGCCGCCAATTCCAGATTTCAGACTTTTTTATCTTCCAGTCACTTTCAACTTTATAATGCTATTCCACATGAAAGCCGCAACCCATAAAAGCTGCACTAGGGTTGTTATGAAATATACAGTAGAGCGGAAGCATTGATTTTTTTTTTCACGCTGTGAGCGTGGTATTCTGTTATTCTTGGACCGAGTGTCTCTGCCAGCGGAGGGTTCCTCACACCCTCTTCCTCTCTCCCTGCTTGCCAATCCATCACCCTTTTAAGCGCAGTCTTCCAGACAAGAGAGCCTTTTGTTAATGTCCCGCTCGTCACGAGAGTTGACGTGATACAGGGCCGCTATTTATAGGGCTGTAATAACAGAGAGCCAGAGCGGCTGATATAGGTTTTGTCTTAAGTCTCATTTTACCTGACCTTCTCTGTTTAATGTCAGCAAAGCTTATTCTCCATGGTGTGATTTTAAAGAGGAGATAAGTTGAAAAACAACTTCACTTTCCTCTGAAATGCCATGTTTATTTTCTGAGCATCTTAAGAGACCTAAAGGTATAAATTATGAAATGCACAAGCAGGTTTTGGTTGATTCCTCCAGTTTATAATGAATCTTTTTACATTTTACAGTATTATATTCAAAAAGTCAGCTGTGATTTCAGTTTAAATGCTTCTTTAAAAAAGAACTTAATAATATATATAAATATGTACACTATATTAAATATTAGGAAATTATAATTTGCGTAAAGTTTAGGGGGAATTTTTTTATTACACTTTTTAATGTTTTAAGAAGTGTCTTATGTTCACCAAGACTACATTTATTTGATTAAAAATACAATTAAAAACAATATTATTTTGAAATATTATCACAACTTTAAAACTGTATTTTTTACCTATTATAATTATAATATATTATTTATTTCTGTGATGGCAAAGCTGAATTTTCAGCAGCCATACTCCATTCTTCAGTGTCACATGATCCTTCAGAAATGATACTATTTGCTAAAGAATCATTTTTTAAATATTATCTAGGTTGAAAAAAGTTGTGCTACTTAATATTTTTGTAGAAATATAATGGATTTTTCAGGCTTCTTTGATGCATAGAATGTTTTACTGTCACTTTTGGTTAATGTAATGCTAAATACAAGTATTTCTATGGTTTTTCTCTGTGCGTCTGTCTTCAGCGTGTCTCTGGCCTCTGTTAAGGGGCGTTTACAGACTTCATATTTTCACATAAATGACATTTTGGAAAACGATTGCATTGCATTTTCAGCAGCCATACTCCATTCTTCAGTGTCACATGATCCTTCAGAAATGATACTATTTGCTAAAGAATCATTTTTTAAATATTATCTAGGTTGAAAAAAGTTGTGCTACTTAATATTTTTGTAGAAATATAATGGATTTTTCAGGCTTCTTTGATGCATAGAATGTTTTACTGTCACTTTTGGTTAATGTAATGCTAAATACAAGTATTTCTATGTATTGCAGTATTCAGAAATTGTGGTATTCTTCATTATTGGAAAATAATGTGAAAAAGACATAATGGACGTACAAATATTTAACTTTTCTTTTAGCACTTTAGCATTGTGTTAAAATTTTATGTTGTTAAGAATCCTCCCATTTTCTTTCAGAAAATATAAAAATATTGTTTTGCACTACATTGCTTTTGAAAGAAGAAACCTTGAGTCTAAATTGCTCATACTCATGTCGTGGGACAGAAAAGTGGAAATTAATTTTAACATGGAATTCTCACTTGTGGTTCTGCCCCATTGGGCAAATAGCTTCACCCTCATCAGGGGCTTGTAATAGAGCAGTTATTATTTAATGTGCCTGGGGGGTTATTCCTGATTGGCCTCCTTTGTTATGTTAATCAGGCTATGATTGGCCTCTTGGGATCAGATGTGGTGTTCAACTGCATGGATCAGCCTATAACGGCCCAGAGCATCATCCCAGTACGCTGACATTGTACTGAATAATAGCATGTAAAATCCATGTAAACTGGATTTTATTGCACCAAACTAGGCATGGGCCGGTATGAGATTTTGACGGTATGATAACCTTAAGCAAAAATATCACGGTTTCAGCAGAAGAGAGACGAGTTGCTTGCAATAAGACAAAAAACGGCCGATCGCGTAATTTCCAGGGGAAGCTCCTTAAGTTCGGCCATCCTACACACACACGTGACTGACCGCTCGCTCGCACCAACAGGAGGAGGAGGGGTCGTGAGGGATTCCTACACTTTCAGTCTTTGATGAGACATGAAAAATAGCGCATGGAACGCTATAACGGAAAATATTAGTGGTTTTGAAACCGTGACATTTTCAAATCGCGGTATACCTTGAAACCGGTAATCGGCCCATTCCTACACCAAACGTTTGCAGTGTAATATTTTTGGCTTGAATGCATGATTTCCACTAAATGCATATTGCCATAAATCTACTGTGTCTTGCTGGACACTCAGTGGAGAGAATATTGATTCAGCAGCATATTTACAGTGTGTTGTCTGTAAATAAAACATTAATTTAGCTCTTGAAGGGGGCTCAGCTTGCATACAGGCTGCTGAAATATTCATGAGGATGCATGCAGCACCAGAGGGAATAATTTCACCTAAAAACAGCACTCTCAGCAATATTTTGTGCAAAACTTGTCATGACAAACTGCAAATTAGTGTTGCATTAAGTCTTGCTTGTTATCACGGGAGTTCAAAATGATAATGAGACAAACTGCCCTGTTGCTAGCAGAAATACTGTTGCATAGATCTTAGTAGGCACAGTTCACCCAAAAATAAAATTATGTGATCATTTACAGTACTACATTTGAGAAGTATCTCAATGTTTTGTTTTTTTTGTCTATAAAATGGATGTCAATGGTCACCTTTTTTTTAAAGACAGCTTTAAAAGTGTTTGTGTGACTGTGCACATTACAAATCTTGGATTTTTGCTTGTGCACGTAAATATGTGAGCTGTGATGCACTGTTCAGCAGGGTTTAGAGGATCTGATCTGACGACGGACCGCTCAGACGGATTTGTGTGTTTGACCGAGGATGGAGGCGGCAGACACTGAATGGCCGTCTCACTCAGGAAACTCCATCGTGAAGGATTTGTGCCAGTTCTTGCTTCACAAAGACAGTCAGTCCACACAGCTCAATGTGTGCATACGTGCATGCATGTGTGTTCCTTAAGTTCCTTAGATCTGACTCATGTTATGTTGTGTATTAAGATACATGTGTGTAATAGATGTGTGTTGATGGAGATTGTGTTTGTGTGTGTGTAAAGGAACTTTGGATCATTGACCCAAACCTGGGAAACATAAGATGGCAGTAAGACATGTCCAAGTCCAGTGTTTGTGTAGCATCCTGGCTTCTAATATGCCTTGGTTGATTTTTGTAACCTTTCCTGCCTATGATATCCCACAGTCCGACACATATTGTTTTTGGATACTTTACTTCTTTACATATATTGTTTTCAAAAATATGCATTTTCATTCCCCAAAACGGCTTTGTCGTGTAAACGAACAGGCAAAACGCATAAAAAGTTTCCCGTTTTTGGCTGAAAACGTTGTCGTGTAAACGGCCCCTTAGTGTGAAGAACATTTTAGTAATCTAAAGAACCTTTTTCCACTGTAAAGAACCTTTTGTGGAATGAAAAGGTTCCATGGATGGTAAAGGTTCTTTGTGGAACCATTGATGCCAATAAATAAACTTTATTTTTAAGAGTGACCTGCAGGTAATAGAGAGGTGCATAGGAAAAAACTTACTTCTTTTGTTTCTTAAACTTTAAAACGGAAAATTCTGTCATCATTTATTTACCCGTATGTCATTCCAAACCTGTATGACTTCTATTGAAAACAAATGAAATTTGGACCCTATTAACTTTAAGTAACCCAATTAAATACCTTAAATTAATATTAAGGTAGCGACGCAGCTATTGTGTGTGACCTCTTTGATCCCAGGTGCATGTGGGGTGTGATTGGTGATTCCCTCCCTGTCACAGAGCAGGTCACGCTTGCCTTTCTCCAGTACTCTTCACCTTTCTCTCACAAGGCTTACGGATTCTCAACTCAACAAACTTTAAAGAGACAGGTGAAAGAGCCTTGATTTAGAACATCTGAAGCTATAGATTAGCCAACTTTACTCGGATTTCAAGATCAAACAGCAGCTATTGACACTGAGATAGTTCAAGATTAGTGAATCCTTCAATAGGCAGGTTATCTTTGAGAAAACAGATCGAACACAGAGGTTCATTTGGTGCCCAGTCATACTAATTTAATCTATATGGGAGGTCTGTTGTGACACATTAGTGCCAGAGGGGGCGGGTGGGCATCATGTTGAAAAACAGCCTGTTCTCAGTCAGCATAAAACCGAACAGAACACAACCCAGAGATGGAGTTGAAGGGATAGTTCAGCCAAAAAATTTAAATCAACCCTCATGTCATTCCAAACCTGTATGACTTTATTTTTTTCTGTCTAACGCATGAGTTTAGCTGCTCTTTTACATACAATGAAAATGGATGGTGATTCATAGTCTTGCAAAAAGCACCATAAAAGTGCTCCATATGACCTGTGTGATCTATAGTCCAGGGCCCGTATTCACAAAACATCTTAAGGCTAAAAGTAGCTCATAACTCGTCGATTTAGGAGAAAATCTTAAAAATAATGGGCGAGTCAGTCCTAAATTTTAGCTCTAAGAGTATTTTGCAAAGCGTTTTAGCTCTAAAACTAGCTCCTAAATCTGTGAAACGTTAGGAGTAGTGAAGAGGACTCCTATCTGTAACGAATTAGTCCACTGAAGGCAAGCGTAGTGAAGAACCCAAGTGCAGTTTATTTACAGAGTGATCCAAACATCCAAACAATAATCCGAGACTTGACTTGACATGAACAGACTTGACTTAACTTGACGAGGCATGAAACAGACTTGACATGAACAGACTCGACGTGGCATGAAACAGACTAGACTCACCGACAGCAGGTTACAACATCAATACACGACAAGAAAGCATGACACTAACAGCATGAAATAATTCCAAAATAAAAGACATGAAAACATGAACATGAAACAAAACCCAAACACAAAACCCCACATTACACTAAGTCACTAAGACCAAGCCACAAACATATCCTAAAATGGCTGTTGCCGGCAATCTGCCTCTGAACGTAAACATTTTAGAAACATTTGATGATAATGACCTTTTAAAAAGGTATCGCCTTTGGTTTTGGAGGTTGCCCCAACTCCAAATTTAACTTTGATTATATCTTTGTTTTCATTAACCAGTTGGGCAAGAAGTAACAGCTGGTCTTGCGTCCAGTTTTTTTTTTATGTTTGCATGTCTTACTATCAGTCATGATTATTCTGCTCTGTTAATTAAAAGGCTGTTTATATGCATATCCGCTAATTTTTTACGAGAAGCACACATGTAATAGACTTGACAATTAACTGAACATATAGGCTACTTGTTTAATTAGAGACATTTAGCCTGCATTTTATAATCGTTATTTGAATGTGGCAATTATTATCATTTTTATTTTTAAACCTTTATTTGAATATGGCAACTAGGGTTGGGTACCGAAACCCGGTACCGATATGGCACCGGTACCTATGTAACCGGTATGTACTAGAACCGAATCCAAATGCAGATTTCGGTGCCTCATTTTGGTGCCATGCCTGAGTGATCGATTGAAATATTTGTCCTCTGGTTCTCCGAAACGGACGTAGCCTACGAAGCATCATCACTGGCACCGCACGTGAAAAATAATGGTTTACCTTCCAACAAGACAATGACCCTAAGCACACAGCTAAAATAACGAAGGAGTGGCTTCACAACTCTGTGACTGTTCTTGAATGGCCCAGCCAGAGCCCTGACTTAAACCCAATTGAGCATCTCTGGAGTGACCTAAATATGGCTGTCCACCAACGTTTACCATCCAACCTGGCAGAACTGGAGAGGATCTGCAAGGAGGAATGGCAGAGGATCGCCAAATCCAGGTGTGAAAAACTTGTTGCATCTTTTCCAAAAAGACTCATGGCTGTATTAGATCAAAAGGGTGCTTCTACTAAATACTGAGCAAAGGGTCTGAATACTTAGGTCCATGTGATATTTCAGTTTTTCTTTTTAATAAATCTGCAAAAATGTCAACAATTCTGTGTTTTTCTGTCAATATGGGGTGCTGTGTGTACATTAATGAGGAAAAAAAATTTACTTAAATGATTTTAGCAAATGGCTGCAATATAACAAAGAGTGAAAAATTTAAGGGGGTCTGAATACTTTCCGTACCCACTGTATATATATATATACATATTGTCTGATTAGTTATCCTGTTCACCTGTTGCCTCCTTAATTAACTCATCAGTTCCTTTGTTTGCTCCATGTATTTAAACCCTATAGTTCTCCCTTTGTCTCTGTCTTTTCTCGTTGATTATCGTCTTTTTGCAAATCACGCCCAATTATTAGGGTTGGGTACCGAAACCCGGTACCGATATGGCACCGGTACCTATGTAACCGGTATGTACTAGAACCGAATCCAAATGCAGATTTCGGTGCCTCATTTTGGTGCCATGCCTGAGTGATCGATTGAAATATTTGTTCTCTGGTTCTCCGAAACGGACGTAGCCTACGAAGCATCATCACTGGCACCGCACGTGAAAAATTATTTCCCGACTAAGAAAAAAAAACATGAAATCAAGTCGGAAAGCTCTAATAATACAAATCAAACACATCTTTGTAGTTTCGAGAGTGTCCATGTTGTTTCCACATTCCGACTTAAAAACTCAACTCGGGAATTGAGAGCATCCGAGGAGCGCGTGAATTCAGTAATTACACTTGCTCTGATGGCAGCAGGTAGCCTTCCGTTAACTAAGCTAAACATGCGTAAATTAAAATGCCTAAAGCTAAACCTCCCTTGTATTCACATTTCTAAACATGTTATCCAACAAAAGAGAACATTATAACCTTTTTACTCCACAACATCAGTCAAATGCTTCCTTTTGTGATCTGATGTGGCTTCTTGTCACAGAATGAGGCAGAAAATATGTTCCATATGCTACTTTAAAAAGAATACATCGATTAGCAATAGATTATAAATTAGGGTGACCATACGTCCTCTTTTCCCCGGACATGTCCTCTTTTTGGACCTACAAAAATGTGTCCGGCCGGGATTTCTTAATTGCCCAAAATCTCCGGGATTCGGCTGTTTTCTTAATCTCACTCCCGCTGATTCTCTGACCATTGCCACCTGCTCCCGCAACATGTGTTTCGCTCCCGCGATTTTCGTGTCCACTCCTTTAAACATTCTAATATTGTATATAATTTTGGCGCATCAGGGAGCCGCTCTCAGGATGCGGTGTATTTAAATACTTTTAAATGAGCGTTTGCACTGTTTACTTTCACTTTCTATTTCGCAATCACATGCACTCTGTGTAAAGGGCGCTCGTCTTAAAAGATCAGATATTTGTCAATGAGCTCAGGATCTGTTGAGCAGCAAATACTCCAGCATGGTCTTGTCAGTCATCTCTCCTTATTCTCGACCTGTGATCAGTCAAAGCTGACTCCGGTAGCTCTTGTTGGATGCAGGACTCTTTCATCTTTATTTGACCCTCTAACTCTAGCACTATCTATTCTAATGCTACTTCAAATTTTATCTGCTTGTTTTTTTTTATTAAAAAACATGACTCTCTAACATTTGCACTCTCTATTCTATTTCTATTCTAACTACTTGTTTTATTTATAAAGAAAAAAGAGCCTCTAACACTAGCATTCTTTATTCTTACTCTATAAGACATCATGTGTTTATAGTGCTAATGGCCAATCATTTTTTGGGGGGAATTTTTATTTATTTAATTTTTTTAAATAAGTATCGGTTCAGGCCGGTTTAGGCACCGAAACCGTTTTAAAAGTATCGATTTGGCACCAGTATCGAAAAAAAACCAAACGATACCCAACCCTAATGGCAACATAATATTGCCTCTACAATATTTTTATGAATAAATCTCTGACAGAGACTATCAGCCAATCACTGTGTACATAGTTAGTAAGCACGCTGACATCATCCATAGTAACGAGGTCAACCCCGCCCTTACTTTTAGCTTAAGACTTCGGTCTATTCCTTAGTAAAAGTTTGTCTCAGCAGCTTTGTGAATAGGTTTTAAGAGAAAACTCTTAGCTAAAAACTTTTACTGCTATTTAGGAGAACTCTTAGTGGTAAGATAAAATGTTTCATGAATACGGGCCTTGGTTCGGTTCATTTTAAACATCCCATGAAGGTCACAAGAAGTCAAACCTGGCATAAAATGTCTTGAAGCATCATATAAAAAAAAAAAATTTAATTGTGTTTAAAATAGTTCATATATGCAGTGTTTCTTTATTTCATTTTTGCTCTGCCGTACTGGATTCTGATTGGGCAATCTTAGTATATTATATTATAAAAGTAAGCAATACAATTTAGTATCACAAAATAAACAACAAAATAAATTTCATTTATACTGTATACACACACACACACAAAATAAAATATTATTTTGAAATAAAGACTTGACATTATCCCTTATGTATGTTCTAATTAAAATATGCCTGAAATATTTCCTTTTGTGTTGTGAAAACAGAAAATGAAGCTGGTATGGATGTAGGGCTGCACTATTAAATAAAAATAATTTAATCATTATAAAACAATAATAATTGTACTTTTACAGTGGTACTGTGAAATACAATTATTATTATTATTATTATTATTATATTTTTCTTAAATACAGTGAAATATTACAATGCAAACTATATCTTAATAATAATAATAATTAATGCAGCCCTTTTTGTAAAGTTAGGTAAATGATGACAGATCTTTCATTTTGAGGTCAAATGCTGCTTTAACTATAGTTTTTTTTTTTTATGTTTATCATATTGGAAACACAGCCTTTTCTATTCAAAAAGATAGATAAGGCCCATTTACTTATCACAGATCATTGAAGACTGTTTCAAGACTCAAGTCTCCTCAGAGTTCAGTGAGAGGGAGGGAGTTTGTGTTTGCTTGCTGGGCTTTGCATTTGTCTTTAAGTTTAGGGAGTCACACTGCAGGAATAAAAAACAGCTGGAGATGTAATTCATCTCAGCTGGGGCTGAAACAGAAGCTGATCTTCTTTGTTGCTGAGCAGACAGACTGATGTTTCCCACTTTTGTATGGACACAGTGTATATGTGGCAGTATAATTGTGGTAGTGTATCCCATTGTTAAGATAATATCTTGGTTCTTAGAGGAACTCTCTTTCAGCTTGTGGCGCACAATTTCTCCACCCCTGTGTTCGTTCTGATACACACACATAGCTGGTCATCATCCTGCAAAAACAATGTGGTTTCAGGCATCCTTACTCTTGTTATTTGAAACTCTGTCAGCACATCCAAATATTCAGCGGTGGTTTCCAGACGTGGGTTTGCAGGGTACGCAGGCAAACTGCCCTGAATGTTAATAACACAGAGCAGCGGTTTGACATACATGGGCCGTAGGTATCTGTCTCCTCTCGGTCTCAGTGTTTCATTTGGTCAGTGACATGACACACTGTCACGGTGTGTGGAGGCAGGCAGGATGACGAGGACGACAAGGATTCAAATAAGGATGTTTAATGTAGAGACAACAAGGCAGATACGGGTAGATGAGACACACACACTCAGGGTAACATTCACAATAACCGACAATACTAGATTACAAGAGACAGGAACTTATAGGGCAGATAACGAGGGGCAGACAGGTGAACACAATGAGGGTAATTAACTAATGATTATACGGGCTAAACCAACACAAGGGGAAGAAACCACAACAAACAGTCCACAGGGGTGTTACATTACTCCCCCCTCCCGGAAGGTGCGTCCTCGCACCGTAGAAACAGAGGGAGGGGCGGAGGGGGACTAGGAGGAGGACAAAGCAGAGGATGCGAGATGGTGACAGGGGAAGGCAAAGGGCTGGCAGGCAGACCAGAGGTTCCGGCGGAGGACGGCCTTCCAGGACGAGGACGGCTAACAGAGTCCAGGGAGGTGACGATGGAGGGAGGAG
>NW_015648506.1:0-995 GCF_001515625.1 Sinocyclocheilus rhinocerous
AGGAATTCTAGCCCCTTCCTCAGTACAGAACCACTTCAACTCTGTAATGTTGGTAGGTTTCCTTCTATGAACTGCTTGCTTCAGGTCCTTCCACAACATTTCAATTGGATTAAGGTCCGGAATTTGACTCAGTCATTCCAAAACATTAACTTTGTTCTTCTTTAACCATTCTTTGGTAGAACGACTTGTGTGATTGGGGTCGTTGTCTTGCTGCTTGACCCATTTTCTCTTGAGATTTAGTACTTGGACAGATGTCCTGACATTTTCCTTCAGAATTTGCTGGTATAATTCAGAATTCATTGTTCCATCAATGATGACAGGCCCAAACCATGCAAACCATGACACCATGTTTCACAGACGGGATAAGGTTCTTATGCTGGAATGCAGTGTTTTCTTTCTCCACTTTCTCCAATGCTCATTTAAACCAAAATGTTCTATTTTGGTCTCATCCATCCACAAAACATTTCTCCAGTATTCCTCTGGCTTGTCCACATAATCTTTAGCAAACTGCAGATGGGCAGCAATGTTCTTTTTGGAGAGCAGTGGCTTTCTTCTTGCGACTCTGCCATGGACACCATGGTTGTTCAGTGTTCTCCTGATGATGGGCTCATAAACATTAACATTAGCCAATGTGAGAAAGGCCTTTAGTTGCTTAGAACTTAGCCTGCAGTCCTTCGAAACCTAGTGGACTTTTACACGTCTTGCTTTTAGTGTTCTTTGTTGGTGGACCACTCCTGGGGAGGGTAACAGTGGTCTTGAATTTCCTCCATTTGTACACAATCTGTCAGACTGTGGATTGGTGGGGTCCAAACTCTTTAGAGATGGTTTTGAAAACTTTTCTAGCCTGATGAGCAACACCAACTCTTTTTCTGAGCATGACCAAACTTTGATAGATCCCTGTTCTTTAAATAAAACAGGGCACACACTGACACCTGATAGCCATCTCACTGATTAAAACACCTCTGAACAGATGGACTCTAATTTCACCTTCAAAT
>NW_015648506.1:7871-9251 GCF_001515625.1 Sinocyclocheilus rhinocerous
TATATAAATATATATATATATATATATATACAGTGTTGCTTGAAACTTTGTGAACCCTTTAGAATTTTCTATAATTCTGCATAAATATGACCCAAAACATAATTCGATTTTCACACAATTCCTGAAAGTAGACAAAGAGAATCCAATCAAACAAAGGAGACAAAAATATATACTTTCTCATTGATTCATTGAGAAAAATGATCCGGTGTTAAATATTTGTGAGTGGCAAAAGTATGTGAATCTTTGCTTTCAGTATCTGGTGTGACCCCCTTTTGCAACAATAACTGCAAGTAACGTTTCTTGTAACTGCTGATCAGTCCTGAACAACGGCTTGTAGGAATTTTAGCCCATTCCTCAGTACAGAACCACTTCAACTCTGTAATGTTGGTAGGTTTCCTTCTATGAACTGCTTGCTTCAGGTCCTTCCACAACATTTCAATTGGATTAAGGTCCGGAATTTGACTCAGTCATTCCAAAACATTAACTTTGTTCTTCTTTAACCATTCTTTGGTAGAACGACTTGTGTGATTGGGGTCGTTGTCTTGCTGCTTGACCCATTTTCTCTTGAGATTTAGTACTTGGACAGATGTCCTGACATTTTCCTTCAGAATTTGCTGGTATAATTCAGAATTCATTGTTCCATCAATGATGGCAAGCTGTCCTGGACCAGATGCAGCAAAACAGGCCCAAACCATGATACTACCACCACCATGTTTCACAGATGGGATAAGGTTCTTATGCTGGAATGCAGTGTTTTCTTTCTCCAAATATAACGCTGCTCATTTAAACTAAAATGTTCTATTTTGGTCTCATCCATCCACAAAATATTTCTCCAGTATTCCTCTGGCTTGTCCACATAATCTTTAGCAAACTGCAGATGGGCAGAAATTTTCTTTTTGGAGAACAGTGGCTTTCTTCTTGCGACTCTGCCATGGACACTGTGGTTGTTCAGTGTTCTCCTGATGATGGGCTCATAAACATTAACATTAGCCAATGTGAGAAAGGCCTTTAGTTGCTTAGAAGTTAGCCTGCAGTCCTTTGAAACCTAGTGGACTTTTACACGTCTTGCTTTTAGAGTGTTCTTTGTTGGTGGAGCACTCCTGGGGAGGGTAACAGTGGTCTTGAATTTCCTCCATTTGTACACAATCTGTCAGACTGTGGATTGGTGGGGTCCAAACTCTTTAGAGATGGCTTTGAAACCTTTTCTAGCCTGATGAGCAACACCAACTCTTTTTCTGAGGTCCTCAGAGATCTCATTTGTTTGTGCCATGATACACTTCCACAAACATGACCAAACTTTGATAAATCCCTGTTCTCTAAGGCTCCATCCACACAGAGACACATTTAGCTGTATACGCATACATTTTGTATCGTATAGGC
>NW_015648507.1:0-466 GCF_001515625.1 Sinocyclocheilus rhinocerous
CCAAAGGTTGCCTCTCTACTAAAAAAATCTCATGGATTTCGAATGAGATTTCATGTAGGCAAGTGAAGTTGCACATACATTTTCATTAAATACAGTTCTTAATACAACTTATTTCGCTGTTTAAACACATATACAATATTTCTTACATTTAAACTTGTTTAACAAGCATTTTAGAAGTAAAAAAAATTAACATTTAAAAGTAATCAGTCGAAAAAGACTAATGCGACTCGTTTTGGTGACTAACATTGCGTCCCTGTAGTTTGCGTTGCATAAAATAAAATAATTTACAGCAAAGAAACGGTTTTATAGATAAAATATCCACAAACCTATATTTGACCAAAAAAATGCAAGTCGTCGGCGGCACTGAGAACTACTCTGAAGAGGATGCAGTCTGCATTCATTACAACCCCTATGTTGTTGTGACTGTCCGGTCCCAGGTGCTGGGTTACACAAAAACTACCCAAAC
>NW_015648508.1:0-576 GCF_001515625.1 Sinocyclocheilus rhinocerous
ATCAACTCAAAGATGGAGTTCCTCCCAAAAGAACAATGTCAGAAAGTTTTATTCATGTTTATCATTTTGCTTCATGATATAAATTATATAATTTTACTTACTTATGGGTTTCATATTATGTTCAATTGTTTCCTGTTATGTCCAATATGTTTAATAAGCAGGACTGTAAGAATAGTAATACCATTAAAACCTTACTGATACCTATTCTTACTTGTAAGTCAGTAGGAGAGAGAGGTCCATCTCATTAGTTTTCACTTTTACTTAGCTCATTTTTGTATTTGCTCTGAGTAATTATTGATTAAATGTTCCCCTTTTTATTAATACATTATCTTTACTTGTAATATTTTATCAACAACTTTTATTGTCTGCTGATTGTATTTGAATCAGGAAAAGTAATTATAATTTCAGTTTTAATATCTAACTGATTGTATATCAGGAAAAGTAATTATACTTTCAGTTTTAATATGTAAATGCTATGAAGGATTATTTTTAGTTATTATTTTTTAATAACATAGGGGTTGTCTACATTATCAGCCCTTCTTCTTCTAGCGGTGGGCGGATCGATCCTAATATAGA
>NW_015648509.1:0-321 GCF_001515625.1 Sinocyclocheilus rhinocerous
ATGATTTCTGAAGGATCATGTGACACTGAAGACTGGTGTAATGATTCAGCTTTGATCACAGAAATAAATTACAGTTTAACAGAAATTCAGAAGACAGCTGTTTGAAATTTTAATAATATTTCAACTGTATGTTTTACTGTATGTTTTTATCAAATAAATGCAGCCTTGGTGAGCAGAAGAGACTTCTTTTAGACAGACACACACACACAAAATCTTACTGATTCTGACTGGTGATTTCTCTGCAGTGTCATTAAATGAAATGCAGAGCCTCATTGAACACATGATTTCTCTCCAAATCAACCCTTAATGCAGTTCACCGCA
>NW_015648509.1:1446-3370 GCF_001515625.1 Sinocyclocheilus rhinocerous
ACATTAAAAATTGCTAAAAAAAAAATTTTGAAATATTAATAAATATTTATGAATAGTATGTACATAATATATATAAATATTAGAATGTTGGCTTGGCAACTAACTGAAATAAAATATATTTTAAGTACTAAAACTAAAACAGATATAAAATAAGGGTGTACTCACACTAGGCACGGTTGCCTTGAACTGAGCCCGAGCGCGATTATCCCCCGCTGGCCTGCACTCACACTTACCACATGTGCAAGATAACGGAGAAAACCACTTTCACTAATATTCTGCCGAATAATTAATAACAATTAATTTATCATTTATGCCGTGCATTGATTTTCTCATCAGCTGGCGTTAATGAAATAATTTGCAGCTTTACTCGCAAACTACATTTCCTGTTCATTAATAAGATAAGAACCAGAGCCATTATAAACCTAAATATACTTGATTAAATTAAATTAATTGAAAAGTGTAGTGTAGTAGTAGTAATAGAATATGTTTGCGGTCGTAATGATGACAGTAGCGCACACAAAATAGTATCTGATCCATAGGCGCGGGAAGTGAGGGTGCTGCAGCGCCCCCTGTTTATTTTCTGTGGGCAACTGTTTCTGTTGGGAATAAAAAACAAAATCGGAGTGTCTATTTACACTAAGTGCAAATAGCCCGCCTTGTTGGCAGAAGCTATTTACACTAACTCCACCCACCAACGTGTGATTGGGCATGTCAACATTACAAAAGACATAGATAGTAAAGCGTGTGTCATACTCTTTTGACGCAATAGACCCGGGTTCGAATCTGCCTTTTGGCGAACTTTTTTTCTCCCTTTTCAAATTTCAAATCACATCACAAATAATCAAATTGAAGGAAATAATCAAAAAGTTGAAAATAATGTATCAGGTAGGGTTAGGTGTAGGGAGGGCTTTTGTCCCAATAAGGTGGCATCCATTTAATAATTTGAATTAAAATTAAAATTTACACTCTTAAAATAAAAATAAATAAAAAATATTAAAATAAAATTTGATTTAAACACATCTAACAGTTCTGTACTTTAGCGAGTAGAGTCATGTAACATAATAGAAGTGAACTACTTTCCAAATAGCCTAATATTCTACTCATAATGTACACATAATTTTTGACAGTATTAGTTGGGTCTTTATTCTTGAAACTATAAATCTGTGTTTCAGCTCTTCTGTGGCGTGCGTCTGAGGTTCAGCATCAGTTCAGCTGGTCCTCCGCTGTGTTGGTTTCATCACGTCTCTGCGCTGGTGTCATGTGAGTGCTTGCAGTACAGCAGGAGTCGAGCAGACGCTTTACTACTCATCCGTGTGTAAACCGCAGATGAACGTGAGCAGATGACTTGGCTGTGTGCTTTTGGAAAGCGTTTGCTGTTAATTATGATGCAGTCAGACGAATCTTCAGAGAGTCATCCACACTGATTCATTCGTTTGTGTAACTGATTCAGTGACAGGGATTCATAGATAACTAAAAATAATTAGATATTCGCATGATGAAAGTTCAAAACTTGCAACAGCAGGTCATGGGTTCGATTCTCAGGGAGCGCATGAACTGATCAGATTCATAGCTTGAGTGGTTTTGGATAAAAGCATCTGCTGCTGATGATTAGTGTGTGAGAATCGTGTTTGTGTCACACTTTCACACGCGTGTTTCTGAGTTTATCGACGAGGGCCGTCACAGGAGCTCTCTGTTTACTTTGGGTAATTAGCAGTGCATTGTGGGTAATTGCTGCTCTGCTCCTGTCAGAAATGCTGAGTTCCCTTTCATGGGAACTTCGAACTGCGTCCTCTAGGGGTCGCTATGGGGAACGCCTCGTCGTGACCCGTGTCTGAAGCATACATTGAAAAAACACCAACTTGTTGGCCGGCGACAGCCATGACGTCACTACCGGTGCGACTATAGTATAAATAGGCGCCGGGAG
>NW_015648509.1:4054-6262 GCF_001515625.1 Sinocyclocheilus rhinocerous
AATACTGCAAACGGTGAAATGGTTGGAGTTCTGTTATCACTAGAATATCACACTCTTCTCAGCCAATCAGATTTGAGGACCAGAAACAACTTTACTTTTACTTTAAATTGTATTACTTTCAGTTAGGCAACAT
Source organism: Sinocyclocheilus rhinocerous (assembly GCF_001515625.1). Classification (NCBI taxonomy): domain Eukaryota; kingdom Metazoa; phylum Chordata; class Actinopteri; order Cypriniformes; family Cyprinidae; genus Sinocyclocheilus; species Sinocyclocheilus rhinocerous. The sequence continues at coordinate 4,188 of NW_015648509.1, forward strand.
TTCAAGTTTTTCATCAAATACTACTTCATTTTACTTCATTTCAGCTTTATTTCAATTGCTAAAAATGATTTTAATAGTTTTAGTTTAACCACCTGGGAGAACGTCTCAGGTTACTTATGTAACCATGGTTCCCTGCGTAGGGAACGAGACACTGCGTCTTCTAGGTTTCTTGCCATGCTGCGGACACAAGTTTCAGACGAAGAAGTGAATGATGTGTGCTCCCGGCGCCTATTTATACTATAGTCGCACCGGTAGTGACGTCATGGCTGTCGCCGGCCAACGAGTTGGTGTTTTTTCAATGTATGCTTCAGACACGGGTCACGACGAGGCGTTCCCCATAGCGACCCCTAGAGCACGCAGTGTCTCGTTCCCTACTCAGGGAACCATGGTTACATAAGTAACCTGAGACGTTTGTTTATCGTCTTCAGAGGAGAAACACAAGATCTGTTCTGTGTTTGTGAAGATGATTCTTAGATGTTTACTCCTGTCTTTGTGTTTATGCTTACAGTACGTGATCTGTGTGGGTTTGTATATCAGAGGATCTCAGTCTTCATATACCTTCATTCTCATGTGAAACACCGATCCTGACATTTATAGCTATGTATGTTCATGTATAAATACCATATTTAGACTCATTTAAATAGGTGTAGTCTACACTATCACAATTTAAAATATTAATATTAAAAGAGTATTTGGAAAATTGTTGTTTTCTGTTAAGATAAATTAATAGATTTTTCTACTCACTATAGTACTGCATTGTTTTATTTATTTATAACTCTTTTTTTTTTTCATTTATATTGTCTAATTATTAATATATTTATTTTAATGTAATTTCATTTATAGCATTTGTGATTTTAATGTAGCTTTAATTATTTAATTATTTAAATACAATTTTATTTTAAATATTTGTTATTTTAATATAGTTTAAACTATTGAATTATTTTAATATAATTTTATGTTTAACATTTATTTAATTTAAATTTAAATTGTATTATTTACATATAATTCTACTTTTAGCATCTGTTATATTAATATAGTTTTAATATTTATTTAGATATAATTTATTTTAGCAATATTTTAATATTTTTAATTATTTATTTAATTATTTTAATGTAATCGTATTTTTCAACATTTGTTATTTTAATATAGTTTTAAATATTTAATTATTTTTTACATATTTGTATTTATTTAATTAAGTATTATTTACCTAAATAGTTTTTTAATATATCATAATTATTTTTAAATCATTTTATTATTTATTTATTAAATTTTTATTTACTGCATTATTTAAAAATATTTATGTATTTTAAATATATAATTAATATAATTAATATTTAGCGTAATTTATTATTTATTTTAATATCATTTTTTTCTCCTCTTTTTTTCTTTTTGACTCTATTTTAAACGTTTCCACTCGTTTGCGGCCCCTGAGGCTCCCAGGACCCCAGATTGAAACCCAGTTATATATAAGAGTGTTTGAGGGCAGATTTAACACTGAAGTTGTCTGCTAGGTCCGCCGGCGTGTTTGGTTGTGTTTCTCTCAGTAACTCGTCTGTCTCCTGGTTTAACCCCGAGAGGAGAGACGTAATGAAGACAGCGCTGTCTCCGTCAGAGGCGCTCACTCAAACGCTGAACAGAGAGACGGAGGACGTGTTGATGAAGCTGGGAGACGCTTCAGGCCGTTAATGTGACGTCTCTTTAATGGAGGACGATTTCTCTCACCTCGGGGCTTCATAGTCGTCCAGTTTTTCAGCAGCACTGTTTCTAGAAGTGTTTTTCCATTCAGTTTTCCCGTAATGATTCCTATAGAAGTCTTAATTGAAGAGTTAAAATCCATGAACCAACACAACCAGCTACAAAGTGAATCACAACATTACAAACTTTGATTTGAAGCAAAAAATAAAGTATTTGAAAATTGGACAAACAGACAAAAGAACAAGACTGTAGATGCGTCGCAATTCGTACTTATGTCGTTTTGTAGTATACTATTTATTTAATTATTTTATTAAGATTTATTTATTTATTTATTTATTTATTTATTTATTTATTTATTTATTTATTATTTATTTATTTAT
>NW_015648509.1:10051-13219 GCF_001515625.1 Sinocyclocheilus rhinocerous
AAGTGAATCACAACATTACAAACTTTGATTTGAAGCAAAAAATAAAGTATTTGAAAATTGGACAAACAGACAAAAGAACAAGACTGTAGATGCGTCGCAATTCGTACTTATGTCGTTTTGTAGTATACTATTTATTTAATTATTTTATTAAGATTTATTTATTTATTTATTTTATTATTTATTTATTTATTTTGTTTTTTACTTATTCATTTCAATCTAATTTTTATTATTTATTGAATTTTTATTTATTTGAAATGTAATTCATTCATTTACTTATTTTAATAGAATTATGTACTCATTTTTATTTGTTTGCTTATTTATTTATTACTAATTTCATTATTTCTTTATTTTAATGTTTTATCGTTTATTTTGTTGTTATTTTAAATTGAATTAATTGATTTACTTATTTTAATAGAATTATGTAGTAATTTTTATTTATTTATATTTTAATTATTTCTTTAATCTGTTTTATTATTGACTTATTCGTTTTAATCTAATATTTTTTTATGTATTTAATTTTAATTAATTTATTTATTTATTAAATTACATTTTCTTTTTTTTATCTATTGTATGCACTATTCTATGGCATTTTTACTATTAATAGTGTGATTAATGTGAAAATACCTCAAAGAAAAAGTGCTCTTCAGAAACTAATTCTGCAGCTAAATGCGGGTTTTTGAAACAAATGAGCTGAAATTACGTGCGCTGATGGCTTTAACAAAAGCGTAAACCACTGATTAACAACCTTGTAACTCACAGCAGTTCTGTCTTTAACGGTTTATGTATATCAGTTACTTCTGCAGCTGACTGCTGTGCTCTCTATATAATAGCTCAATACTGCATACTGTACTGCTATTGCTGTTGTCACGTGACCGAGTGCTGTCCAATCCTAAAGCTCTCAATACAGAGTTAAATAGAGCTAATTGTTACGGTGAGGAACAGCGCGGTGATGTTTGATGGCGTTTACAGCAGCTGCTCGTGACTGATGAACTCAGATCTGATAATAATGAGATCGCTCCTTTCACATTCATGTTGGATTGTGTTTATGAAATCTGAATTGATTCCGGCACACAAAGGCCGATGTTTGAGCTTTCCCGTGTCAGAATGAAAGCATGTCTCATATATGGCAACCGTTTGACTCATAATATCATAATATCAATATCTGGCGAACCTCATGCTATTTTCTTGAATATATTTTAAAATTGAAATCATAAAAATATTGCATGTATTCAACATAGTTAATATAATCCTTAAAAATAGAAAAAAATATAAATCCTTGAAAAAGAAAATGGTGAGGTGATGTGTTGTATTACAGAAGAAAATCACATGATGCTGGTCGCAAACCGTGATGAACTTTTTTAATTCATAGTTGACAGAACTTTTGCGGATATAAATATTTTCATGATTTAAAACTAATTACATTTATATTAAATCAAAAAAGTAAAAAAATGAAGTAAAAGAAATTGACATTTTAGAAATAAGTTTAATATAGAAAATGTTGACTTGTTAATGTACGTGAGATCAAGCTAAAATATTTCTGTGAGATAAAAATATGCTTTCCCTTAATGGATAAATGTGATATTTTCTGATGAAAATCGTTAGTAAAATATATTACATTATATATACACGCACACATTTAAAACAACTTATTTCTAATTTAATTACATTTTTATTTATAGGACATCCATTTCAAGGCAGTTTCAAGCAAACTGAAACACACGGTGCACAAAATATTTATAATGGATAAAATATGGTATTTAAGAAAATATATATATAAACATATATTCATATATAAAATATCCATTAAAATATAAAATGTGCATTTTTGAATATTATTAAATATCAATAATTTTTGGTTGAAAACAGATGATAGAAGTAGTTTTCTCAGCATGAATGATGGGAGAGTTAAAGTAAAGAGTGATTTAGTTTGTTCCTTCATGTGTGTGAAAGGCTTTTGTCCCACAGTAGAAACACTGTCAGACGTGATTTAATGAGGAGTCGAGGAGAAATTAATTACACTCATTATGAAAAACCGGCTCCATTCGTTTCCTCCTCCATCAGTTCACTGTGTCTGACTGTAATAACTGTGTTTAATAACAGTATGCTTGTCAAATCTCCTCCTCCAGATCAGTGAGAGGCAGATTTAGGCTTAAACTCTGTGGTGTTTTCGGTCTGGAGATGTGCTCGTGTGGCCTGTTTAATGCTCTCAGATCAGCTTGATTCAGAGACGAGCGTCTGCTGCTGGTTTGTGTGTGAGACAGAAAAGCCCTGCAGGATTCTCTCCATAGAGCTTCATCAAAAACATCATCCAATCCAGCTTATTTCATTTCAGCTTGTCCACAAGGCAACATGTGCTAAAACAACTAAAACTAATACAAAAGGCAAAAACACAACAAAATGACTAAAACTAAAATTAAATCAAAAACAGAAAATGTAAAACATTCAATATTATATATATTTAAATAATTCAAAAATTAACAAAACCTTTAATAGTATCTAAAATAACACATATTTTGCATATGTTTTATATACATTTATGTTTAAATATCTTACTTTTTACATATATTTTATTTAAATGTATATATAATGTAATAATATATAATAATACATATCAAATATAATATAAATAAATACGTACATAATATAGATATAATAATAATGAGAAATTAATGTGTATATAATTTTTCTTTTTTATTTAATATTTAATATTTATATATTTAATCATTCATTAATCTTTCTGCTTCATTCAGGGACCCGATCTGCTGGTTTGTCTCTCAGCCCGGCGTGATCCGCGGCCGAGGTCATTTATCTACCCACGATGCTTTGTGTTCCCGCCTCTGCTTCACCGTTTATTTCCTCGGAAGTGTCCGGAAACAGTGTTACTTCAGCGTCAGTGACGTACTGTTATAATTACTAGTCATTTTATTAGTAATTTTTTTTGGTCAATATTGCTTTTATTAATTTTTCTTTCATTTTTTTTTTACTTTATTTAAAGTTTTAGTAATTTTGTTGTTTTTGGCATTCTTTTTTTTTTTTTATGTCTATATTATTTTTAGTATTTTTTAAATATGTTTGTATTTTCTGTATTCATTTTACTTTTAAAGTTTTAGTAATTTGTTGTTTTTGTCACTTTTATTCGTTTTTTTTTTTTTTTTTTAAATATGTCTA
>NW_015648509.1:13229-27560 GCF_001515625.1 Sinocyclocheilus rhinocerous
TTCGTATTTTTTTTATATGTCTATATTATTTTATACTTTTTTTATATTTTCTGTTTTTTTATTATTATTATTATTATTATTATTAATATTATTATTTTAAGTTTTAGTAACTTTGGAATGTTTTTGACATTTTTATTATTTTAGTTTTTTTTATAAATATGTCTAAATACTGTTGATTAATTTTTATTTTGGGTTTAGTTTATAGTTATTTTAGTACATCAAGCAATAAATGAAAAGGAGAGATGTTGTCTTGGCATCATAAATAAAATAAGTTAATCTCAGTTAAAGTATATTTTATTTGAAGAAACAAGTGTTGACAGTGTTAGTTTTAGTTCCCTGCAGTATAGTCACCCATATGTTGTTGTTTAACGCCTGTATACGCTGATGGTTTAAAGCTCTCTGACAGATGAAGCAGGTTTGTGCTGGTTTTGGTCTTTTTGGCAGTGCAGGTGATGAGTGCAGCGCTTCACAGGAGAGGCTCGTCTGTGGAAATATCTATAATATATAATATCATGTATAATGTGTGTCATGAAAATATCTTCAGAAGCGACAGCAGCTGTCGACTGAAATCAATCCAGACTCACTTTCTCAACACTGGCGTTCATTTGAGTGAAAACAGTCCTTTATAAAAAAGATCCAGACATGAACGATTCCTCAAATCAAATATGAAATATGTGAAAATATGTATAGGCTGTATATTTAATTGTGTGTGTTAAATTATTACATAGTCATAGATTTAAAGGTGAAGTGTTTCATCTATGCACTGCCAGATGTTTTCAGTCGTGTTTCCTGAACCTCGTCATTGGTCCGTCAGGAAGATCTACTAGAAATACTACATTGTGCAAAAATACTCAACCAATTTAACATTTAAATTTTTTAATTGCTATTATTTCATTTGTATTGATTTTTATTTATATTTATTTTATTTACATTCATTTGATCATTATTTTCACATTTAATTTGTTACATAATAGTAATTGCAATTTGGAAGATAAATGTTTGTTTATTTATAAAAGGCTTTATTTATTTTCTTACTTTAGTATCATTGAGATTCTTGAGTATATTTATTAGTATATTTACATTTATCTTAAATCTTTAATTTTTTAACTGCTATTATTTAATTTTTATTGATTTTTATTTTATATTTATTTCTTTATTTTATTTTATTTACTTAAATTTTATAATTATATATTTTTTTATTTCATTACAGTAATTAAGAAGATAAATTATCATGAAAACAAAAGTCACATTGAAAAAGGCTTTTATGTTCTTATTTTAATATCATTGATACACTATAATAGTTTTTAATATATTTAATTACTTTTATTTTTATATTTTCTGTTTTCATTTTAATTCTAGTTTTAGTAATTTGTGTTTAGACATTTTATTGTTTTTGTGTCTATATAGTTTTAATTAATTTTTATTTCAGTTTTAGTTTTAGTTATTTTGGTACATAAAGTTAAACTAAATGGAAATAAGAAATGTTATTATTGCTATTATTTTGAATATGTCTGTATATTTTTTATTCATTTTTATTTCCGTTCTACCTTTAGTTATTTTAATACATCAATGATAAATATTGATTAAAATAGGATTGTTTTAAGTCAAGTTTCCTGAACACGCCCCCTGTCTGTCATTGGTCAGTCAGGCAGATAGTCCCGCCCACTCTCACCCCATTGGTTGATTCGGAAGTTGACAAGAGCCACTCAGACAGATCAGAATCAAAATGTTTAGTCGGTGTCTTTTAAAAGCTGTAAACTCATTAGAGTTTTGATTTCAGTCTGTTATGTCTGTATGAACGGTTTGAAATGATGACCCAGCCGAGCGCTGTATACACTGTGACCGTCAAACGCCGGCTCGCTCTTTTTCTCCATCTGCGCCTCCTTTGTCTATTTTATTTTATTTTTTTTGTACTTTGCACTTTTGGTGAAAAATAAATGTAGCGAAGTTGAATATTTTAGTTTTATTTTACTCAAGTAAAAGTAAAAGTACCACAATTTAATTATACTCAAGAAAGTAGAAAAAATGTAAAAATGTACTCAAGTACTGTAACGAAAGTATTTAAGAATGAAGAATTAGTTACTTTCCACCTCTAGTCCTGTGAGACTCAATTCATTCGTGAGTGGTTAATTACAGATTCCTGACGAATAGACACGGAGCGGCTCAGTCTGTGCTCCTGAAATAGAGTATATAGGCCAAAACTTATGATTATGTATTTGAATTGCATCACATTTCCATTTGTTTATGATTATGCAGTTTTAACATAAACTAATAAACTTAATGTGATCATATTTGTCAGTCATACGGCAATGACACAGGTCAGATTTCTGCAATAGAACTAATAAACTGAATGTGTTTTAGATACACAATCACCAAATTTATATATGTATCATCAATAAATACTTTTTTTTCCAGTCTCATACTATTTCACTTAATTGAATGTGGTTTGTTTCACAACTAGCCATATTTAACCATGTTCATGCTAACCAGGGTTATTATAGTTAACTCAAATTAAAACTGAAAATAAAACTACAACCTTAAAAAAACATTTTCTTTGCTTGAAATTAAATAAATGTTGACTGAAATAAAACCTAATATTAAAACTTTTTAGCTGAACTTTTATTTCAGCTAGCTGCAAAGGCAACACTTGTCATTTTAATTGTTTAATTGTACTAAAATAATTCAAACTTAAACTGAAATAAAAAAATAATTTAAAATAAAAATATTAAAATTAATTTAAATAAAAAACTACTAAAAATAACAAAAGCACAAAAAAATCACTAACATTAAAATGAAAACAAAATAAAATAATAAAAATGATTCAAAATATTAAATAAATATATAAGGGTATCTCAATGATTCTAAAGTAACACCGTTTTTAACTGAATAAATTTCATTGCTTTCTCAGTGAACAGATTTATGCCGATTCTAAGCCATTTCAATAAATGCATTTTGAGAAAACGATTATTTAAATAAAATCAAATGGATGCAAAATGCCATGATTTTTTGAGTGCTGAATTCTGACCAGTTTCGTTTATGAATGACTGACAAATATAAATCACATGAAGTTTATTAGTTTGTTTAAAACAGCATAATCCAAATGCATGGAAATTTTATATGCAATAAATGTATTCAAGTACGTAAATCCTAAATGTATGCCCAAACCTGTATTTCTTGTGAGGAACACAGAAGCAGATGTTTAGCAGGATGTTCATGATGTTCATGTATTCTGTGTGAGTCATAGCATCGTGTCTCACGGTCCGCAGGTGAACGGGAGGGATCTGTCGAGAGCCAGTCATGAGGAGGCGGCAGAAGCTCTGCGCAGTGCTAAAGACCCCATCGTGGTGCAGGTGCTCCGGCGGACCCCTCGGCCCCGGGGTCAAGGGTCGGTGCAGGACATGTGCACACAGACGGAGATCACCTTCGAGCACATCATGGCTTTGGCCAAACTGCGTCCCGTCTCGCCGCCGGTGCCGGATCTCTGCCCCTTCCTCCTGTCGGACAGGTGAGCCACACACTTGCTGTGGGAATGCTGTTTGGGAACGCTGTGGGAACGCTGTTTGGGAATGCTGTTTGGGAACGCTGTGGGAACACTGTTTGGGAATGCTGTTTGGGAACGCTGTTTGGGAACTCTGTGGGAACGCTGTTTGGGAACACTGTGGGAATGCTGTTTGGGAATGATGTGGGAGCGCTGTTTGGGAATGCTGTGGGAATGCTGTTTGGGAACGCTGTTTGGGAATTGTGGGAACGCTGTTTGGGAATGCTGTTTGGGAAGGCTGTGGGAACGCTGTTTGGGAACGCTGTGGGAATGCTGTTTGGGAACGCTGTGGGAACGCTGTGGGAACGCTGTTTGGGAATGCTGTTTGGGAAGGCTGTGGGAAGGCTGTTTGGGAACGCTGTTTGGGAACTCTGTGGGAATTCTGTTTAGGAATGCTGTGGGAACGCTGTTTGGGAATGCTCTAGGAAAGCTGTTTGAGAATGCTGTTTGGGAACACTGTGGGAACGCTGTTTGTGAACGCTGTGGGAATGCTGTGGGAACACTGTTTGGGAACGTTGTGGGAATGCTGTTTTGGAATGCTGTGGGAATGCTGTTTGGGAACGCTGTTTGGGAACACTGTTTGGGAACGCTGTGGGAATGCTGTTTGGGAACGCTGTTTGGGAACGCTGTGGGAATGTTTCTAAAATGCTGAAATGTGCATTTTCTTTTCGGGATTATAACATTACATAAAGGTTACAAAAACATTTCTTACCGTGTTCTACTAACTTTATTTTCATCCAAAAATATAACATTAATGAAGCGTTTATTTTCAGTATTCGAAGAATGTTAAAATGTCCAGTTTTCTTGACGTGATTTACAAGTGTTTCTTACAACATTCTACTAAGTTTATTTTCACCCAAAATATTGCGTTATTTGACTGTTTATTTTTAATATTCTACAAATGTTAAAATGTCTAGTTTTCTTGTCATGATTACGACATTAATTAAAGGTTACAAAAATGTTTGCTAAATGTTCTTTTTCACCCAAAATGTAACATTAATGAAGCGTTTATTTTTTTATATTCGAACGTTAAAATGTCCAGTTTTCTTGACGTAATTTAAAGGTTATTAAAACGTTTCTTACAACATTCTACTAACTTTATTTTCACCCAAAACATAACATTATTTGAACGTTTATTTTCAGTATTCTAAGAACATTAAAATGCCCAGTTTTCTTGTCATGATCACTACATTATTTAAAGGTTACAAAAACGTTTCTGACGACATTCAAGTACAAATAACATCATAAGGATGTTGATCTCAGAACATTTTCTCTCAACCTTATGAGAACGTATATCAAAATTAATACATTTTGAATATAGAGCTAATATTTATTGTGATAAAGTTGTATTAATAAAGTTATAAGAATGTTTCATAAACAGTACTTTAAGAGTGTTTTGTCCTAACATTCATGTAACTATTGAATAACGTTCCCTGTCAGCTGGGAAGGGTTTCCTCCAAAGCGATGCTCGTGTGCTTGATCGTCTTTCCTCAGTCTCTCAGGAGAAACGAGATGAAGCGTAGGGTTTCTCCTCAGGAGATGGAGGGCGGCTGCAGTGCATGCTGGGAAGGGAGCTGAAAGCGTGTTAGGAGGTGATTAAAGCCGCACAATGGCCCGTTGATCATTCAGAATTCAGAATTTGTCACCTGCTCTTTTTGTCACCTGCGTTTTGTTTCTAAATTCCCTTTAGTGCGGCGGATGCTGATGTGCACTTTCTGAGTTCCTTTGTCTTTCTTGACAAAAGCGTTGAGGAATTAATCATTTTAAAAAATAGATTGTTTACAGTAGCCTCATCCTTATGTTTGAAATGTTACCCATATATATTTAGTTTATATATTTCATCATGTTAAATAAATGGGATGGAAGAGCACTTCATTTCCCAGAATGCATCACCCATGTTAAATTCCTTTGAATTGCAGTTCAGTAGATTGCTCTTTCTGTTATTCTGGTGGATCTGCTCAATGCTTTGGCTTTATAGACTCAACAGACAGTTCACCAAAAATGTTACAGTATTAAATATTAATGCATCGATGTCTATTTCTGATGAGTCTGATGAAGAACATATCAAAACTTTCTCAAAATGTTAGCCCTAAAATGTTATTTATGCATCGTTTATGGAACATTGTTTCTGAAATGTTTTAGTTCGGCATGAGACAAACGTTTTTAAATGATATTACTGACTGCTTGTTTCAGAAAGTTCAAAGAACATTCAAAAGTAACGTTCCCGTAATGTTTGGAAAATTATAAAAGGAATGTTTCCTTAACATTCGAATGACAAAGAAAAAACGTTTTAGAAAACTGGACGCTCAGGGAACATTCATAAAACGTTTATGGGAACTTTACCAAAGCATTCTTAGAACATATTTTTGTTTGCTGGAATAAATGATTAAAAAGGTAATTGCAACTTTTCATCTGACAATTCTGGCTTTTTTCTCGCAGTTCTGTTTAAATCCTGCATTTCTGTTGTTCTGTTTCCACAATCCTGAGAAAAAAGTCTGAATTGTGAGAAGTAAACTCAAGTAAACTCGAGTGTAAATCTTGCACTTCTGACTTCTTCCTTAGAATTCTGAATTTACGTCCCGTAATCCGTTTTTTATTCCACCACTGATGAAAAAAATGTAAAAAGTAATTGAGCTTTTTTTTTTTAATCCCACAGTTATGACTTTTTTCTGACACATTTCTGAAAAAAAAAAAAAAAAAAAAAAGAATTAAAAACTCTTTTTTTTGCAACTCTGAATTTAAGCCTATGTGTATTGTAGCTGCAAATTTAAACCGGAGAAAGCTTTGACGCGCTATCGCACCCAAGGGACCGTCTGACAATTCCACCGACTGGGTTAAAACGTCCAATGTATTTTAATTAAAATGACTTTTTCTGACACATTTCTGAAAAAAAAAAAAAAAAAACAGAATTGTAAACTCTTTTTCTTGCAACTCTGAATTTATAACTTGGTATTGTGTTTTGTGTGCATGTTTCTGCCAGTGTAATAAAAAATAAAAAAGGTAATAAAAAGGTGTTTAGATATTTGTATTGGAAAACAAGACAAAATACGAAGTAAGAAAATAATTTTTTGCAGTGTATCTCACAATTCAGATTTTAGATCCTAAATTTAAACTCTTAATTATGATAACAAAAGTCAAGAACAAATAGAAAAATAATCTAAATTGAAAGGGAAAACAAATGCATTTTTTTGATGCATTTTTCAGAAAACAAGACTTAATATCTTAATTTTGCTTCTCAAGTAGATGTATTTTGACTTAAGAACGTTTTGATATTTGAATGTTTTGCCGTGTAAAATGTTATAACCCTGTGTCTGAGTATCAGATGTGTGTTTCTCAGTGATGTGTGCTCCTTCTCTCGTCAGCTGTCTCTCTCTGCACACCACGGATCAGGAATACCTCCAGGGCAGCGAGTATCTCTCCAACACACCAGCGGACCTCGAGAGGACCCATGACTTTGAGTATGAGGTGAGACTGCCTCCTGAGTCAGCGCTCCCTGAGCCGCAGCGATTCCCGTTTGATCCCAGAACCTTCTGCTAACGTTCCCATCAAGTTATGAAAACCTTGTTTTTTTGCTTATGCGAGTGTTAAAGGAATAGTTCACCCAAAAAAAAAGAAAATCAGTCACTAGTTGTTCCAAACCTGTATGAGTTTCTTGTAGCTGTTGAACAGAAAAGAAGAGATTTTAAATGAAGTTGGGAACCAAACAGTTACTGGCAGCCATTGACTTCCATAGTATGGGGGAAAATGACAATGGAAGTCAATGGCTACTGTCAACCACATCCTTCAGAATATCTTCTTTCATGTTCAGCAGAAGAAAGTCAGTCTTACAGGTATCAAACAAGCGGAGGGCGAGTAAATGATGACAGAATCTTCATTTTTGGGTGAACTGTCCCTTTAAGGGAACATTCCACTTTAGAATGTTGCAAACATTATGCAAATGTTATATTTAAATGTTCTCTGAACGTTCTGAAGCAAAACTAGTAACATTTAAAAAACACTGCATAATCGTCCAACTAAAATGCTTCAGAAATATAACCTTCCACGAACAAGGTATAAATAATGTTTTTGTGCAGATGACTCTGAACAAACGTTCTATTAACGTTACATTTGTTCATTACTTTGCAAGAACCTTCTGAGAATGTTCCTTGTTAGCTGGGTTAGAGCTGTGTTACCATGTTTTACCGTGTTTTACACTTAACATCAAGCCTAAGATCCCCTTAAACGTGGTAAAATCACATGCACAGGATTATTGCGTTTATAAAACATCAAACATGATCAAAGACACCAGTGTTCAATTAATATTTACAGTGCAGAGAGGCGAGAGAACGCCAGAAAACAGCGCATCAAGTTACATTTACGTCAGAAGCAAGTTACTCTGAAAAATGTATTCAAAGAAAAGTTATCTGCCAATGTAAGAAAAATAAGCTAGTTTTCCCTTTGATTTAAGATTATTTTTCTGACCCCATTGACAGATATTTCCTCTTGTTTTAAGCAAAAACTGATTTAATTTTGATGCATTTTTCAGTGAACAAGACTTCAAATCTGAAATCATGTTGGTATCTTGATGTAAGAATGCTTGAATATTGGAAAACAGGAGAGCACTACCCAGGTTTTGCCGTAAACGATGCTAATGCAATCCCCAGCGCTGAACTGAGAGTCAGAAGCGTGTGTGTAATGAATCAGATGATAAACTCAGTCTGAAGCGAGTCTGAGTCAGAGGCATTGTGGGAAGGAGCGGGCTTGATTCTTATGAATGCTTGAATGCAATGAATGTGCGTGTGTGTCGGCTGAGGGAGGTTTGTGTGTGTGTTTGTAGTCATTAATGCAGAGCACTGCGATCTTCACGCTTCGTTCTGGAGCTCTAATCATATTACAGTCGAGTGATGTGATGCTTGAGGAAGGAAGCGCAGGACTGAACACACGACTCTGAGATGTCGATCACAGGACTGTTTCTCTGTGTGTGTGATCAGCGGCCCGAGGCTCTTCTGGAGGAGAGTGTGCTCTGCGGCTCTAACCAGTGACTCTCACTGTGTTTCTCCGCTTCGGTTCTGGAGGTTTTTCTGTGTAATCATTCAGACACCGGACGTCTGTGCATCAAATATGGATTCTCTGACTCCTCTCTGACCACAAAAACATGTAATAGAAGAAAATACTATTTCTTTCTAGTTTAAAATTTCACATTGAATTCAGTGCGATACTTGCTCTTTCTTTGTAATTATTTGTGAAATATTATAGCAATATTTGAGTGAAAATTTATTAATTAATTAATTGTTTTATTGTTTGTTTGTAAATCCTGCACACACAAAGTAAATCTTACACAAAATATTACACCCAAAAAATAAATAAATAAATACAATTGTTCAATTCAAATCTTATATTACACCAAAATAAATAAATAAATAAATAATAAAATAAATGTTTAAAGTAAATCCTACACAAAACAATACACCAAAAAAATATAAAATTGTTTCAATTAAATCTTACACAAAAAATACACCTAAATAAATAAAGGTTTAATGTAAATTCTACACACAAAAAACTTTTAAAAGTAATCTTTTAATGTAGACTCTTCACCAAAAAAGAATAAAATTGTTTAATTTAAATCTTACCCCAAAAATTACAACTAAATAAATAAATGCAAAGTAAATTCTAGAGCAAAAAATTACACCAAACATAAATGTAAAAAATGTTTAAAGTAAATCCTACATGAAATCATTACACCAAAATATATATATATATTTTTTTTACAACAAAAAATTACACATAAATAAATGAATGAATGAATGAATGAATGAATGCACACGACAAAGTAAATAAGTAAATCCCACATGTTTTTTTCCAGTGCAGTTTTCATTACTGTTATTGAGTGTTTCTCTGCTTTTGTTCTGGAGGTTTTTCTGCGGATGAAATATGGATTTTCAGTCTCCTCTGTGAGTCATGCGTGTATTTCACCTGCTGGGACACCCTGCGTCTCTCAAATACCCCGATTCTGCTTGCTTTGTTTTTGTTCATTGAATTGACTCATCTGATTGTTTGGTTGAGTTATTGAGCTCATGTTGTCAATGACTCTCAAGAAACGCTGCATGAATTTTTCATCCGTATCGCGTGGGATTCACCGAGCGACTGAATAAATGAATGCTCATTCACATAATTACAAACTTATTTACAAAAGAAACATCAGATTTGTGCATAGTTAATGGCCTGATTCTCTCAGAAGAGGCTTCAACGCGCTGATCTGTGTTTGACGCGCTGAAGACGTGAAGAGTCCATTTTCAGCCTTATTTCTATTTTCGGGATGTTTTGTCTTTCTATGCAACATTAACATGATTTAAGATTTAAATTTTCAACCCTACAAGGAGCCTATGAAAAAAAATTATATTAAAATTCTGATTTTTGAACATAGAAAATGGTCTCAAGATGTTTTTAATCAAAATGTATGTTTTTAATCTAAAAGAGTTAAAACATGTAAATCTTGTTTTACTATTTCATGGGATTTTTTGAATAATAAACATACCTTTAACTTTGTTAATAGATCTTAGATACCTTCCATAGTTATCACGGCCCTTATGAAATAAAATCATTCAAAATCATCCAAAAAGGGTGTTTAGAAATAATGCATATACTTTATATTGCTACACTATGGTTAATATAACATCCAGGTCATTTTTTCAATAAATTCAGCAAATGTTTAAATGACAGGAAAATTTTTCACAACAGGAAAAGCTTTCTAAAAACTCCATTTATCTCCATTAAATATTTTTAGTTATTTTACTTTAGACACTGGATCATTTTTTACATTGTATAATATTGATTGAGCAGCTGAATAAATATTACACACTTTTAAAAAAATCATTAGTCTAAAGAAATATTATTGTAGTGTTTTAAAATGCTTATTTAGTCATAAAATACTATTTCAGTATTTCTACTTCAAAATTTCACGTTTAATTCAATGTGATTCTTGCTATTTCTTTGTAATTATTTGTGAAATAAATGTGAAAATAAATAAATAAATAAAAAAGCATATCCTACACCAAGAAAACACATTAAAAAAGTTTTAAATTGTTTTATGTTGTAAAATGGTTAAATCCTACATCAAAAAAATTACACCAAAAACACAAAAAAAATTAAAAATCATAAAAAAGGTGCAAAGTTCTACACAAAAAAAGAGTGAAAATGTATTTATTGTTTAAAGTAAATCCTACACCAAATGTTTTTCAGTGCATTTTTCTTTACTGATGCTCCTTTAGCATTGACAACATTAAAGCGTCTTTAAACCAAAGCCGATCCATGCAAAAGTCCATATTACGATCAGTGCTGCTCACTGATGTGTGTCTGTCTCTTCTCTCTGCAGGAGGTTGAGCTGCGTCGAGTGAGCCGTCAGGAGAAGCTGGGCCTCACGCTGTGCTACAGAACAGACGATGAGGAGGACAGCGCCATCTACATCAGCGAGGTGAGGCACCAACATCAGTCTCAGACACTGACATGAAGCACGAGGAACCCAAGCAAACCTCCTGCTAGTCCTGGTTATAAACCTTCATTAGAGCAACATAACCACTCATACATAACCCTCAGATGTGGTTTTGATCATGAAGTCGGACATTTGATCATAAAACCCTTTAAAAAATGTCTTTGATACTGAATTATGAATTCATTTACTGTGTTGGAGAGACCGGGGCTAGTTGTCACACTTCACTCCAGTGAATATGGTCAGTTTCTATTGATTGACACAAACTTTGAAGTTTTCACTATAGGAAAATAAAGTTTTTGAACATTAATATTGGCATTGAAAACATTCAAACCATTTAACACACTTTGAGCGCTACAGCGGGGCATGTTGTCACATTATATGTGGTAAGTTGTCACAATGGGATGATCCTGCTGTCGTTAATTTAAAAAAGTACATGAAAAACAATCTGAATTAACTAAATATGATAGTTGCTGGGATATGGACTGTGTGACGACTAGCCCCGCTCTATATACATCCATACAACCAAGGTTTTGAAATGTTTTTGATAGAATCTATTCTGCCCAGGCTGCATTTATTTGATCAGAAATACAGTAAAAATTGTGAAATATTGGCATTGAAAACATTCAAACCATTTAACACACTTTGAGCGCTACAGCGGGGCATGTTGTCACATTATATGTGGTAAGTTGTCACAATGGGATGATCCTGCTGTCGTTAATTTAAAAAAGTACATGAAAAACAATCTGAATTAACTAAATATGATAGTTGCTGGGATATGGACTGTGTGACGACTAGCCCCGCTCTATATACATCCATACAACCAAGGTTTTGTAATGTTTTTGATAGAATCTATTCTGCCCAGGCTGCATTTATTTGATCAGAAATACAGTAAAAATTGGAGCATTATATTAGACTGATAGATACACACACTCATATAGAGAGGTATTTTAGTGAGTGTTTGTGTGTGTCGTCTCAAATTCATCGTCTGCGTGTGAATACAGATCCGTCAGCGCTTACAGGCTTATTAAAATCTCTCCATACAATTGAAGAGCAGAGAGCCGTGATATCAGATATTCAAATGAATGTTTGTAATGTTGTGATTCTCGTTGCTTTGGTTCACGGCTTGTACCGCTTAAACAAAGACTTTTAAAAATCTTTATGAGAAAAATGAGTATGAAAAAGTGGGCGGGCACTAAAGTGTTCTGATCACAGGGGAGCACGGGATTGGCTGGAGTCTTGAAGCCTTGGCCAATCAGATCCTGAGTCCATAATTCTAAATTACATCATCAAGTTCAAACGTGAAATATTCAAATGTGGAATATTCTGCTTTCATTCTCAGATCGAGCCGAACAGCATCGCGGCGAGAGACGGTCGAATCCGAGAAGGCGACCGTATTTTACAGGTAACTTCATCTGCGGCCAGAGCGCCAGCTACAGGACCTGCAGGAGAGCAGGGGTCCAGGAAAACATCCCGAGGAGTTCCTGTGTTTCTGAGACGCTCTCCAATAAAATCCTCCGCAAACATTTATTCATCAATATCAATTTACTGGAGATGCTGAATGACTGAGTTTATGCTTCAAACAAGAACAAATATCTGCCAATTGGGTCAGAAAAATAAACTTAATTCAAAGGGAAAACAAGATTATTATTTTTTTGACCCCATTAGCAAATACTTGTAATTGGTTTAAGCATAAAACTAATTTTGATACTTTGTTTCTTCTTCAGAAAACAAGACAATAAATTAGGTCATTTTGCATCTCAAGTAAATGCATCATGGTTGAAAAATGTTTTGATATGTTTTGATAAAAATTTATTTATTTATTTATTGCCTGTTAGAGTTTAATACACTGAAAAAATGTTTTTTTTTTTGTCTTGTTTTCCAGTAAAAATATCTAAACTTTCTTAAATCAAGCTCCATTTACTGAAGATGCTGATATAAAGATGTAAAATCTTTTTTTTTTTTTTTTTCCTAAAAAATTATTCCAAATTAAGTGATTTTGCTAAAAAGCAAGAAATAAATATCTACCAAGGGGGGTCAGAAATACAATCTTGTTTCCCCTTTGAATTAAGAATTATATTAATTTATTTTTCTGACCACTGACAGATATTTTTTCTTGTTTTCAGCAAAAACTCTTCAGCAGAAATCTAGGCTAATTATCTTCAGTCATTTTGCATTTCCAGTCAATTTATATTGATTTATGAATGTTTAGATATTTGTACTGGAAAACAAGACAGAAATACTGAGCAAGAACATCATGTTGTTGGTGTGTAATAATGTAAGGCTGCGTCTCATTGGCTGATGTGTGTGATTGACAGATAAATGGGCGGGACGTTCAGGACAGACAGGAAGCGGTGGCTGTTCTCTCCAGTGAAGAAAGCAGGAATATTGTGCTGCTGGTCGCAAGGCCGGAAATGCAGGTAGTTATAAAACATATCTGCATGGCTTATGAATATTATGTACATCAATATTAATGTTATTTGCCCAGCAGTCCATCTTACTATGAGAAAGGTTGTTATGGTTAACTAAAACTAAAACCATAAAATTAACTTTTTTTTTCTTGAAATAAAACAAATGCTAATTGAAATAAAATAAAAACTGATAAAACGAAAACTGGTAAATAAAAATTATTAAATTTAAATTTTAAAAAAAATTAAATGACAAAAGCACAACAACATTTTTAAAACTTTAATTAAAATTATAGTGAAAACAGAAAATCTACAAATAAAATTCCAAACATGAACAATGACTGTAATAGTAGATTCAGTGTTACTAAAATAACACAGATTGTACTGCAGATATTGGTAAATAGAGGCTAGTCGTATTGGATTGACACTTATTTCTTGTTTTAAGCATAAATTGAACACAATTCTGTGAGCTTTATGCTTAAAACGAGAAGAAACTGTTTGCCATTTGGGTAAAAAATTGATTTAAATTACTATATTTTCCAAAAACAAGATTTACACAAAATTTTACTTGAGTAACCCACACACAGAGATTATCAAGCACAAATATGAGTGTTTGTATTTGTTTATTAATAATGTTTGTCCTCACAAACACATGTGAAATTTTCTCTGTAGAACATAAAAACAATTGATATTTACTTAAATTTAGTGTGATTCAAGGGTGTTTTACTATCATTGGGATACTAGTATAGCTTTTCTTAATATCATTTGATAATTTGAGACCATTTACATGATTTTTCTCTCTTTTTTTTTTGCATTTTTATCAGGGTGCGTGTGTGTGTGTGTGTGTGTGTGTGTGAGTGAGTGTGTGTGTGTGTGAGTGTGTGTGTGTGTGAGAGAGAGAGTGTGTGTGTGTGTGTTTG
>NW_015648509.1:28040-33581 GCF_001515625.1 Sinocyclocheilus rhinocerous
ATTAAGACAAAAAAGGTTGCCAAGGTTAGGGTTAGTTTTTTTTTCTCTTTTTTATACAGTAGTGAAAATCATAAATTAATGAAAATTTAGTGATTAAAAAATTTGCAACTTAAACATGTGAAAAATAAGGGTTACTTAAAATTAATAATAAATGAAATAAAATATAATAAACCTTAAACTTATTTTATTTAAACTATTTTTAACCTGAAATAAAAATGAATAAAAGGTATATAAACATTAAAATTGCAACACAATTACTACAAATTTTAAATGAAAATGAAAACAGAGGCGTATAATATATATATAATATATATATATATATATATATATATATATATATATAACATCAAAATAAAACTAATTCAAATATTAACAATAACTCTAATAGTACCTCAGTGATACTAAAATAACATTGATTTTAGTACATTTTCATAATTTCTCAGAATATTAAAAATTATCATTCAAATACTTTTATATTTTGGGTGGAAATAAAATTAGTAGAACGTTCTAAGAAACATTGTTTAACCTTTAAATAACATTCTAATCACGACAAGAAAGCTGGACATTTTAACGGTCTTAGAATATTAAAATAAACGTTCAAATAACATATTTTGAGTGAAACTAAAGTTAGAAGAATGATGTAAGAAGTTTGTAGTTTGAGAGTGTAGAGGAACTGATCCACTTACATCATTCGCAGTGCATCATGGGAGTGAACAGACAGATTCTCATTTCCATAGTAACACTGAAAGATTGCTGGATTGGGCTTCAGGATAAAGAGTTCTTCACCGGGAGTCTGACGCAGAAACAAACATCATCACATAATCTCTCAATGCACATCATAATGGGCCAAAAAAGCTTCATCTTCTTAATGCAGAATGTAAGGTGTGCCACTTTGTGCTGTTTCAGGAGGAGCCGTGGCTGGATGATGAGCACAGCGAATTCTTAGAGGAGCTGAAGATGGAAATGCTGGAGGAGCAGAGGAGAGAAGAGGAGGAGGAGACGAAGAGAGCGGCTCGAGAGGAAGAGGAGGAGGTCAGAGCAAATCTCACTGCACTGCGGTTCAAATGTTCACAGTGCAAAACATGTACACTTATTTCAGACATTTTCATGCAGTTTAACTTACAGAAATAAATAACTAAAACTAATCAATAAAAACTGGATAAATACTATATAGACATATTTAAAATTAAAATTAAATGACAAAAACACAACAAAATTACTAAAACCTTCATTAAAATGAAAATGAAACCAGAGAACATATAAATAAAATCAATTCAAAATATTAACAAAGCTATAATATTTAATTATTTTGAATTGTGATTTTATTTTTATGTTTTCTGCTTTCATGTTAATTTTAGTTAAAGTTTAGTGTTTTTGTTAAAAGTTCATTTTTGTGTTTTTGTCATTTTCAGTAGGTTTTGTTTAGTTTTTTTGTCTATATAGTATTTATTCATTTTTATTTCAGTTGCAGAAATAAAATAAGCTTAGGTTTTATTATATTTTATTTTATTCAGTTAACATTTATGTTATTTCAAGTAACTAAAATGTTTTTATGGTTTTAGTTTTTAATTTTCTTACTCAGTATTTTTGTCTTGTTTTTTATATCTAATAAATATCTAAATGTTTTTAAATTAAGATACATTTACTTGAGAAGCAAATTGACCTAAAATATAAAGTCTTATCTCAAAAAATGATCAAAATTAAGCGTTTTTATGGGTTTTAACTCTGAATTAAGTTTATTTTTTGTAAGATATAAGATATTTGTTCTTAATTTTGATAAATTTTTCAGAAAACAAGACTTGTCATTTTGCATCTCATGTAAGAATCTTTATATATTTGTACTAAAAAACAAGTCAAAAATACATTGCTTTTATTAGAAATGAAAGAATGATAGATTCTGAATCATTTCTTGTTGCGTATGTGTCTGTCTGAACATCCAAACAAACGCAGATAATCATGCGTTCCTACCGTGTCCCAAATGAACATGGAAACTCACTAATGAAGTCTCGGTAGACGCTGGTTTCGCTTGAATGATTCTAACTCAGAATCTCCCTGCAGACCAGACAAACTCAAGACGAAAGCATCACGGCGTCCTGCTCTTACAACCACCAGAAGATCATCGATCCGACGGCCGCTTCGGAGAAGAGCGTCCTCGCACAGATCCAGAAGAAGCTATCGCGGTGTCTGCGCCAGAGCTCTGCGTCGGGACGGAGCGGAGCGGAGAAGGACGAGCGCTGTCGGCAGCTCCTGGAGCTGAAGTGTCAGATCCGCAACAGCGGCGAGTACGACCTCTTCTACGCTCGCAGCAGCACCATCGAGTGCAGCCTGACGGAGCCCAGCGGCGTGGAGCACGATATCCGCATGCTCAACGAGGATCTGCGCAGCATCCAGATGGAGTGCCAGAACATCATGAAGGCGCATCAGCTGGGATCCCGCAAGCTGGCGGACATCAGCGAGCATCCCGAGAAGTCGGACAAGGACAGTTCGAGCGCGTACAACACGGCCGAGAGCTCGCGCAGCACACCGCTAACCATGGACCGCTCTCCGGAGCGCCGCAGGGTCAGCCTGACCAACCAGAAGAACCTGCTGGCGCTCCGAAGGGTGCCGAGTGGCAGTCCCGACCACAGCAACCCATCTGAGTCCGAGCAGATGCCTCCCGAAGGCTCCCACTCGCGAATCCCCACTCGGTGCCAGCGGCCGGTGGACGACCCGGTGCATGCGCGACAGCACCAGAGCTACGTGCAGCTGATCCAGCAGCAGTCGACGGTGGAGTTCACCCTCAGCGGTCCGCAGGTCGCACGGCCTTCCGAACCCAAGATGGAGTGGAAGGTCAAGGTCCGGAGCGACGGAACCAGGTACCAGTCTTTACTTCGTTACTGTACTTAACTACATTTTTCAAGTATCTGTATTTTACATTTTATGTAAGAATCTTTATATATTTGTACTAAAAAACAAGTCAAAAATACATTGCTTTTATTAGAAATGAAAGAATGATAGATTCTGAATCATTTCTTGTTGCGTATGTGTCTGTCTGAACATCCAAACAAACGCAGATAATCATGCGTTCCTACCGTGTCCCAAATGAACATGGAAACTCACTAATGAAGTCTCGGTAGACGCTGGTTTCGCTTGAATGATTCTAACTCAGAATCTCCCTGCAGACCAGACAAACTCAAGACGAAAGCATCACGGCGTCCTGCTCTTACAACCACCAGAAGATCATCGATCCGACGGCCGCTTCGGAGAAGAGCGTCCTCGCACAGATCCAGAAGAAGCTATCGCGGTGTCTGCGCCAGAGCTCTGCGTCGGGACGGAGCGGAGCGGAGAAGGACGAGCGCTGTCGGCAGCTCCTGGAGCTGAAGTGTCAGATCCGCAACAGCGGCGAGTACGACCTCTTCTACGCTCGCAGCAGCACCATCGAGTGCAGCCTGACGGAGCCCAGCGGCGTGGAGCGCGATATCAGCATGCTCAACGAGGATCTGCGCAGCATCCAGATGGAGTGCCAGAACATCATGAAGGCGCATCAGCTGGGATCCCGCAAGCTGGCGGACATCAGCGAGCATCCCGAGAAGTCGGACAAGGACAGTTCGAGCGCGTACAACACGGCCGAGAGCTCGCGCAGCACACCGCTAACCATGGACCGCTCTCCGGAGCGCCGCAGGGTCAGCCTGACCAACCAGAAGAACCTGCTGGCGCTCCGAAGGGTGCCGAGTGGCAGTCCCGACCACAGCAACCCATCTGAGTCCGAGCAGATGCCTCCCGAAGGCTCCCACTCGCGAATCCCCACTCGGTGCCAGCGGCCGGTGGACGACCCGGTGCATGCGCGACAGCACCAGAGCTACGTGCAGCTGATCCAGCAGCAGTCGACGGTGGAGTTCACCCTCAGCGGTCCGCAGGTCGCACGGCCTTCCGAACCCAAGATGGAGTGGAAGGTCAAGGTCCGGAGCGACGGAACCAGGTACCAGTCTTTACTTCGTTACTGTACTTAACTACATTTTTCAAGTATCTGTATTTTACATTTTGAGAAACTTTTACTTCACTATATTTCAAAGCATAGTGTCGTACTTTTTACTTCACTACAAACATGTCGTTCTTCATTATTTTGAACTGGAGAAATTGTCACCAACTCCGAGACGTGATAGCGGTGTCCGATTCATGAATGAGCTGATTCTTTTCAATAAAGATGTTAAATAAGTAAACAACTCACTGATTCAAATGATCAGAGTCAGAGCGAATCTCTAATCAATGACTCACTGATTCAAATAATCGAGTCAGAGCAAGTCTCCAGTCAACGACTCACTGATTCAAACAATCCAGTCAGAGCAAGTCTCCAATCAACGACTCACTGATTCAAATGATCCAGCCAGAGCGAGTCTCCAGTCAACGGCTCACTGATTCAAATAATCGAGTCAGAGCGAGTCTCCAGTCAACGGTTCACTGATTCAAACAAACCAGTCAGAGCGAGTCTCCAATCAGTGACTCACTGATTCAAATGATCCAGTAAGAGCGATTCTCCAGTCAACGGCTCACTGATTCAAATGATCCAGTAAGAGCGAGTCTCCAGTCAAGGGCTCACTGATTCAAATAATCGCAGTCAGTGACTCACTGATTCAAATGATCGAGTCAGAGCGAGTCTCCAGTCAAGGGCTCACTGATTCAAATAATCGCAGTCAGTGACTCACTGATTCAAATGATCGAGTCAGAGCGAATATCCAGTCAGTGGCTGCATTCGAAACCGCATACTTCCCTACTATATAGTAGGCAAAAAGCAGTAGGCGAGCGAATAAGTATGTTTGAACTCTGAGTATTCATAAAAAAGTAGGCGAGAATTACCTGGCTGGTGCACTAATTCTTGCGAATTATGAGTACGTATACTTAAGTTGCGTTCGAATATGCCTACTTACCTACTATATAGTAGGAGAAAATAGTACGTGAAGAAAGAAGTACGTTCGAAACTGCAGTATTCATAAAACAGTATGCGAGAAATCCCCAGATGTCCTACTGCTTCAGTCCAGATTCTGAAGTGCTCATCGATGGATACTCTTCTATCCCAGAAGCCCACGGGAGAGGATACGTCATCATCGAACGTGACGGAGAACAGAGACGAGGGTGTTTACAAATGTGAGTATTACAAACTGAATTTGCTGAACTACTGTAGAGTAAACTGTTCAATTGTTGAAGGTGTAAAGAGGCTAAACAGTATAGTATATTTGTGATTTTGCTGTAAAAACACGTTTTATTATGTGTAGCGAATAGGGGAGCTCCAGTAAGCACACGTACTTCACCAAAGTGCATTTACATAAACCATATACATCTTAAAGATGATTACTAAATGTCTATTTAATATGTGACAGGAAAATGTTCTAAAAGAATTACAGATGAGCACATCACAACATGAACAGACATCTGAGTGATGTGTGTTATTATGTAGAATTCACTGCTGTAAGTAATGTAAATAAACAATTCTACATAGAGTAACTAAACATACGTTATCTCTTTTATTTGTCCATTAGTACTGTTGATAAATTGTGGAGCACTTGT
>NW_015648509.1:33650-37260 GCF_001515625.1 Sinocyclocheilus rhinocerous
TACTGAAATAAATTAAACATCTTTTAAATCTTAAGTTGTAGTTTATTTGAATTATTGTAATTTCAAACAGAGATATTACAGCACTTTTTTATTCTTGATTTCTGTGCATTTGATGCAGAGCTTTTGTGGTGGAGCAGGTGACATTTCTGGAAAAAAGGAAAACCTGAAACAACAATATAAAGTAAGGTAATTTTGTTACTTCTAACACAGAAATCAAATGACATTGTGCTGTTAAAATGACTGCTTTTGTATTGTGTTTGTGCATCTTTGCAGGATCTGAAATGTCCACAGACTGGTGTGAGCAGTGAGGATGGAGGAGTCCACAGCAGCATCCTGGGAATGGTCCAGTGTCATGGATGAGTCGCTCCATCACTGCACCTCTTACTGTCTCATCTGGACCGGATGCTGCTGTGGTCTCTTCATCCTCAGTGACCCCAGAGCCAGCGAGAGCATCTAGAGAAGGATCAAAAGACACTGAGGATGTGAGTTTGGTCAAGTTTGTCCTGCTGGTTTGTTCATACAACATCAGTCAATGAGACCCGAGTTTCAGAAGCTTCAAAAGCATCATCAAATAATGTCATGAAGCTTCTGAAAGTCAGTCTCCCATCGTGAAGAAATAAAATTTAAGAAATAAGCAGCTTTATTGAGCGTTTGTGCCTAAGACACAAAAAGGGATTTACAAAAATCACATTTTTCTGCATTTGGCAGATGCTTTTATCCAAAGTGACTTACATTGCTCTTATTACAGAGACCACAAGCCTCCTGGAGCAACCTGGAGTAAAGACAGCGGTGGTGAGGACTGCGCAGATCAAACCAGCAACCTTCTGCTTATCAGTTCACTACACCACAGAAGTAATGAAGCTATATCAAAAATTAGCATCCAATTGTAAACATATGAAATGAAATTTTGCAAGAAATGGAATGCTGACAACATTAATTGTAAAATGTTTTACAGGTAGTGGTGCTCATGGAGAGAAATGTTTGGAGCAGACAGAGTGGCAGACAGATTGTCCCGCACATGTTCTCCTGCTCTTCTTCAAGATTGTGTGGTTCGGGGGGCCTCATCCTCTCTGTGCACTCAGGCAAAGACAGCCTCGATGTCCCTTTCTCATCCATGATCAGATTGAGTCTGACTGCAGCAGTGATGGTCGTGATGGACGGCAGAGACAGCTGAAGGTGGACACAGTGGTCAGCTGCAGAACTGTCTCAGCTGTGTTGAGATGGCAGCAGGATGTGTATTCACCGTCTGTAAATACATGTTTGTCAGAATAAGACTGAATAAAGCTTTGTTTCATGTGTCGATTACTTTTATTTATTTATTGTCATGGTTACTTTTATTTATTCTTTTACTAATTTATTCATGTTTCTTGTTGTTGTCAGTAAATAAAATATAATTGTTTTATTAACATGCAATAATTAATTACTTGACTGAAAATTGAGATGTATTCACTTTGGCTGTGTTTGTCTAGTGTGTATTCATGCATAGCTATGGCATATTACAAAACAAATTACATTTTGCTTGTTTTATTAAATTATATATCAAATTAATTAATTATTGGTCAGAATTTATCATTATTGTTGTAAGTGTTGGGGTGGGCTAGCAATGCATTCTTGGGTAATCTTATTTTTTTAAGTAAGCAATACTTAAATGTTTCGAGTGTAATATTAGCAGTCTTCTCCAAAGGCAAGATCTTCAAGCAGCTGCCCGATGTCTCCTTTGTGCAGACATTGCAAACGCTGCAGAAAACTGTACTAGGTAGGGTTGTGGAGTTACTGATGCTATGAGGTGTTAGTGCACCTGTCCCTCTTCTTTTTATTATTATTACTGCAGAACTTTTAATTACATACAAGCTCAGGGAAAGATGGTTGTATCTTTAACAATGAACAATCATAATATAAAACATAAATATAATGGGTTTGCGTATATAGTATGAGAATATATACACAAGTAAAAAGGCACAGTTGTTGTTGATGTTGCTATTTATAAGCCTGAGGGATGAAACAAAGAGTTAAATTCAACAAGAAAAAGAGGAAAACAAAGAAGATTTAAGCTGGTTTTGCTTGTGGATGAAAGATTTTGAACAAAATAAAGAAATTAACAACATTTTGAAAAGACAACAATTTTGGGTTTTCATAATAAAATATAATATCTTTAAGGGTAAAACTGTGGGTCATATTAGTAGGGTTAAAAATATAAAAACTTTATATTTTTTGGTTGTACTACAATCACAATAAAAGGGCAGCTGTTTTTTCAACAAGACCACAAAATGAGCAAATTTCATCAACATCAAAATATTTACCGATAGATGAATTAAAACTGTCGCTCATATCTTTTAAGTTGTTGCGCTTGTAACGTCATAGGTCACATGATAACGTCAACATGGCGGATGAAGTCAAGATCTCATTCATACGTAACGAGATTTGGCTGTAGAGTACGTACTCTTTTAGTGCTCATTAAGTAAGTACTTATTGTAATTAAGTACCTACTCATTGAGTATGCGATTTCGAACGCAGCCAGTGACTCACTGATTCATATGATCCGGTCAGAGTGAGTCTCCAGTCAACGACTCACTGATTCAGTGACGTGACATGTGGCCAAGAATTAGTGCTCTGCATTTATCCCATCCTAAGTGCACACACACAGCAGTGAACACACACACCGTGAACACACACCCGGAGCAGTGGGCAGCCATTTTTTTGCTGCGGCGCCCGGGGAGCAGTTGGGGGTTCGGTGCCTTGCTCAAGGGCACCTCAGTCGTGGTATTGAAGGTGGGAGAGAGTGCTGTGCATTCACTCCCCCCACCTACAATCCCTGCCGGTACGAGACTCGAACCCGCAACCTTTGGATTACGAGTCCGACTCTCTAACCATTAGGCCACGACTTCTCACCAAATGATCATTCAAATGATCGAGTCAGAGCAAGTCTCCAGTCAGTGACTCACTGATTCAAATAATCGAGTCAGAGCGAGTCTCCAGTCAGTGACTCACTGATTCAAATGATCTGGTCAGAGCGAGTCTCCAGTCAGTGACTCACTGATTCAAATGATCCAGTCAGAGCGGTCAGAGAGAGTCTCCAGTCAGTGACTCACTGATTGAAATGATAGAGTCAGAGCGAGTCTCCAGTCAGTGACTCACTGATTCAAATAATCCAGTCAGAGCGAGTCTCCAATCAGTGACTCACTGATTCAAATCATCCAGTCAGAGCAGGTCACCAGTAAACGACTCACTGATTCAAATGATAGAGTCAGAGCGAGTCTCCAGTCAACGACTCACTGATTCAAATGATCTGGTCAGAGCGAGTCTCCAGTCAGTGACTCACTGATTCAAATGATCCAGTCAGAGCGAGTCACCAGTAAACGACTCACTGATTCAAATGATCTGGTCAGAGCGAGTCTCCAGTCAACGACTCACTGATTCAAATAATCGAGTCAGAGCGAGTCTCCAGCCAGTGACTCACTGATTCAAATGATCCAGTCAGAGCGAGTCTCCAATCAGTGACTCACTGATTCAAATCATCCAGTCAGAGCAGGTCACCAGTAAACGACTCACTGATTCAAATGATCGAGTCAGAGCGAGTCTCCAGTCAACGCCTCACTGATTCAAATGATCT
>NW_015648509.1:37569-48534 GCF_001515625.1 Sinocyclocheilus rhinocerous
AAAAATCAAATAGTTTTGTACTTTTACTGGAGTAAAATTGAAAAGGAGTACTTAATACTGGAGTAATATTCTGTCTGTGCTTGTTTTGTGCTCTCCAGGTACATCACCAAACGGCCCGTCCGCGACCGACTCCTCCGGGAGCGAGCGCTCAAGATCAAGGAGGAGCGCAGCGGCGGCATGACGACCGATGACGAAGCCATGAGCGAGATGAAGATGGGACGGTACTGGAGCAAAGAGGAGCGCAAGCAGCACCTCCTGCGGGCCAAGGAGCAACGGCGACGGCGTGAGTTCATGCAGCGGAGCCGCTTGGAGAGTCTGCGGGAGAATCCACTCAGCAGCGGAGAGGGAATCATCGAATTCAGCCAGCGCAAGATGATGAAGAAGCGGAACAAGAAGATTCTGGACAGCTGGATGACCATTCAGGAGCTGATGACGCACGGGGAGAAAGCGCCGGAAGGATCCACAATTCACAATGCCTTCCTGTCCGTTACAGCTGTATAGATTCACGCGAGTTCTCCAACTTTACCCATGCGGTACGATCTACTTTTGCCTCGTTCAGTGCGGCGATTTTTATGAGAAAAGAGGAGACTATTTTCACACTTTGTTAATGTTTTCTAAGCAATTAAACGAGTGCTTTTAAATGCTTTTTTGTTACCGGAATATTTCAACTAGGGTACCTAAAGAAATATTTCATTCAAACAATACAGTTCTGTCATAATTCACTTTTAGTCCAAACCTCTATGACTTTCTACGAAGTCTCTAAGAGGACTTGGTGATGGAAGAATATGAGATGGGAGGGGAAATTATCTCAGTGTTTTTGAGTGCGCTAGCAATAGTTTGGCATTCCCTCAAGCAGGGCAGTCCTTAGGGGGGTGCAACTGGTGCGGTCACACCGGGCCCCCTCAAGCGGGGACTGAGGGGGGCCCCGCTCCCTACCTTGCACCGGGCCCCACGTCAGCTAAGGACGGCCCTGCCCTCAAGAAACTTGCATTCGCTCCTTTGCACACCAAAATTTTGCTTTACATGCAAAAATGTTTCAACATTTTGAATTTTTACTTTGCGTTCGCTCTTCAATCACTAAAGTTTTGCTTTAAATAATTTTTTTCAAAATTTTGCTTTCGCCTAAGAATTTTTTTCAAAACTTAGAATTTGTACTTTGCATTCATTTTTTTTATCATATAGTGTCAAATTCATCCAAGAAAATGTTGTCAAAATTTTTAATTTGTACTTAAATTCGCTCGTTTGCTTAGGCTTTGCTTTTGTCCAATAATTTTTTTTCAAAAATTTGACTTTGAACTTTGCATTTGTCCGTTTACTCACTAAAGTTTTGCTTTCGACCGATATTATTTTTTTTATCAAAACGTAGAATTTGTACTTTGCATTCGCTCGTTCATCTGCTAAATTTTTGCTTTTGTCCAAGAAAATATTCACTTGAACTTTGCATTTGCCCATTTGTACCCTAATTTTTTTTCTTTCGTCCAAAGATATTTTTTCCAAATTTCTTTGTTTCACTCTTTGTGTTCAAAAACAAAAGCTTTGCAAGTGAACACAAAAAAAATATTGTGGGAGAACGCAATATGGAATATAATTTTTCCCCCATCTCATATTTCCCTGATGTATCCTATGGACTACTTTTACTTTGGATCTTAAAGGGGTTCTATTATGCTTTTTCACTTTTTCAACTTTAGTTAGTCTGTAATGTTGCTGTTTGAGCATAAAAAAGATCTGCAAAGTTACAAAGCTCAAAGTTCACTTCAAAAGGAGATATTTTATTTAACAGAAATCACTTTTCAAAAACTACAACGAACGACTCGTTTGGACTACAACGCATATTTTCCGGGATTTGTGATATCACAAAGATCGACGAATGGGACGAGACCTGGTTGAGCTGCACTAGGCATTAACATTTATTACATATAAAAAAAACAACAACGTTTGTTCTGCTGAAGAAAGTCAGTCAGTGAATAAATTTATTTATTTTTTTGTGTTTTATTTATTTGTCATTCCTCACAGGATCTGAAGTAAATTTCAGGTCATGTTTACATTTCAGCAAAATGTGAATTATTGCGCAATCTCCTGCCTTTAATCAACACTGCTGAGTCTATTTTTCAGACGTTGTAGGATTTGTATTGTTTGTCAAACCAGCTTCGGACGACTCGTGTGTAGCTGAAGATAAGCGGGCCAGGACTAACTCTACCTCAGACACGCTTCCCAGGATCCTGACAAAACCAGTTCAGCTTTCCACAGATGCCCAGTCTTCATTACTCAACATGTGCACTGCTGGATTAATCAAAGTACAGACAGGAAACCTGTTCGTGATTTAGCTCTTCCTGCTGTATTAGTGTTGAATTCATGCCTGAGTCATGATTTGTTATTCGAGAGGTACTGGTTAACAGAAAACCAAACATACCAGCGTCAATCTGTTTATAAATGCTTCCTAAATGAGCCTTGAATATATTGATTATTATTATTTATATATGTATTCTGGTCCTGCTCAGTTTAACTATAGTTCATGTCCATAAGCCATTTTTAGAGCTTTCCAGATCAATTTCACACTGGATTCTGTTTGTAAAAGGAACCAATTTCAGCGTATTCAGTTTTTCTCAGTCTGGTTTTATTTCTATTCATTTGGCGCAGCCGTTGTACATTTCGAATGTAATTTTCTGAACTTGTTCTTCGTCTGGTTTGAATAATCTGTAGTCGTCTCTCTTGGCCAGGTGAATGTGTGGTCATTGTGATTTTGACACTGAATAAATCTTTTCTTCAAAACTTGTGTTCTTACTTTCAAACTAATAACATTTTTTGTTTTTTTTAAATAGGCATTTAATTTTTAAGATTTAATCCCTGTGAATCGTGTCCTTCGATATCAATGTTATTTGCTATTTACTTCATGTTTTTGAGGGCTATTCGCTGTTAAATTAATTGCATATAGAGGCAAAAATCCAGGACATAAATCACCCCAAAATCAAAAGGGTAAAAATACTTTTGCTTGAAGCAGATGAAATCATTTCAATCATAATTGTAGATTAGTGTCTTTAAGTTCAGCTTCGAGTCCATCTATATGCTGATGTACTGCTAAAAGATGACAACATTTTGACAACATAAAAATCTATGAATATATAAATTGTTTGATTTGTTTGATTTTTAAAGGAGCATTTAAAAAGAAGCGCAAAAATAATTAGTCTGACTGCATTACCAAAATTATAAAAATGTTTGTCAAAAAAAGTCACAATGCTAAATTGTTGGTCCTAAAATAGACTTCATTTGGTTTAAAAAACATTCTGAAAAAAACCCCAAGGATATATATATATATATATATATATATATATATATATATATATATATTTTAGTTTTAGTCTAGTCTTTGTGTGAAACTGTCATTTTAGTTTTTATTAGTTTTAGTCACGTTCATACTCTTTTTAGTCTAGTCAAGTTTTAGTCAACTAAAAGTCTGAGCATTTTAGTCTAGTTTTAGTCGATGAAAACTGATGACATTTAGTCTAGTTTTAGTCAATGAAAATTGTATTTTAGTCTCTTTTTAGAAATGCAATTCTATTTAACCCAGTCAATATAGTATAAGTACCTAGTAGTATAGACGAAACCAAAATTTTCTTTTAGCCAAACCCATTTCAAACAAGGTTATCTTATTATATTATTGTTACCTTATAGACTCAAGAATACATCCATTCCAGACACGGAAGACGCTCTGAGTTGACATTTATTTTACCAACCAAACATGTTAGAAGTACACACACATAAATTTAAATAAAGACGAACCCCAGCTGGCCGGCCATCGGTCCCTTTCTCTGTGTCAAACTTAACTTTGTTTGGTCGTCTTCTAAATCAGTGTTTCCCAACCTTTCTTTAGTCGCGGCACCCTTTGAACAAGTTGGTGTTATTTCAATGTATGCTTCAGACACGGGTCACGACGAGGCGTTCCCCCATAGCGACCCCTAGAGGACGCAGTGTCTCGTTCCCCTCAGGGAACCATGGTTACATACGTAACCTGAGACGGTATTTGGGGTAAAAAGCGGCCCTGCTGTTGGGGCTAAAGGTGCACAGTAATTAACATGATTATTAATAGATGGCTGACTTTTCCATTTGTTGACATGACATGGTTAGATTCAGATGGTAAATATCATATATTATGTTGGGTGTCCATATTAGAGATAATCACCATGTTTAGAATGAAACCATCATATTTAAAAACATGATATTAATCATTCATTATAATTAAATATCATTTGTTGTTACTACTGTAAATATATATTCACTTATTATTGGATCTCCTTCAGAATCTTTACTTATTAAAACGATTTTGTTTCTGTATTTTTTAAATATTTTTTATATTAACATTTTTATGACAGTATATTTATTGAACAAAATTATTTCTTATATTTTTCAAAATAAGAAAATAGTACAAACTTTGCTAAAGTGATTGTTTTTAACAAGTATTAACTTAGACATTACTTAAAAAACATTATTTTAGCTGAAGTGTTTGTATCAATACTGTGTGTGGGGTAAACGTCCCCTCGCCACCTCATACATTTATAAGATTTTTAAACAAAATAAACAACTTGAATGATTTATTTAAGTCCTGTTTTTAAAATAAATAAAAATACATTAATAGATGTGAAAAGGCAAAAACTGTGATTTTTAAAAAAAATCACCAATCAATTTTTTATACCAAACTTCGTATAAAAATGATTCTCAACTATGTTGTGAAAGATATAACAGAATGATTTGATATACCATTTTGCTTTATGCAGTATATGTGTAAAATGGCCATAAATGGGTTTTCCCATTATATACTATGTATCTATACACTGTATCTATTTAGCATATTAATGTGTTCTTGGGGCAACATGTAATGAAAAAAGAAGTGTAATAATGGAAGTAATTATTGGCAAGATTTTCATAATAATATCCAATTTTTTATAGAAATATTGCTTTACAATTAATTTTCCTATTCACTTGTGTCTCCCAGAATGCGTAATAAAGACACTTTTATTCCTGCTGGCCTCTGCAGTGGACATGTATGAAATCAATGTCCTGTTTCCTAACATAGTCATATTTTGATTTGAAACCCCATAACATTTTCCTGAGATGTTGATTTATGACAAACAGTTGGAAAATTAGTCAGATTTAAATGATCATTACAAAATATTATCATGTTTCCATAAGGGTGTTAAATTTGATCACTAAATTAATGTCAGTCATCTTTAAATATCTCTGAAAAGCCCTGAATGTGCTCTTTACAGGACATCCATGTGAGGTCTCAGAGTCACATTCTTTATACAGTCACAGTGCAACAATTATTGTTGGGCCTAAAACAGGATGAATCAAAACTGCTTAAAACCAATAAATTATCTTTTTTTCCTCATTTGATTTTGGCTGAAATATGAACTGGATCTGTTTCGTGAGACTGATCACTCATTGTCCCGTGGTGAGCTCGGCTAATTAGTCAAGTCAAGTCAAGTCACCTTTATTTATATAGCGCTTTTTAATTAGGCTGTGTGATTGGCTCAGGTGTAATTAAAGGCGATTGGGTGACAGTGCTGGCATTTGTCACAGCATCAAACAACAGAAATGTCAGACGGATAACGCTGGTTCAGTCTGAGAGCCACTCATAACCTTTAGTGCTCTGAACGGACGAACTGTAATGAGTCCAGCCATGTCACTTCATGTATTTATGGAGCAGATGATCTTTGATATGCTAATTGAAGCACGCAGTAATGGCTCTCCGTGATGCTGGATCGTCTGAGCAGACGTCTTCATCGAGCCATCAGTTTTATGAGCTGCTCTGAGCTCAGATTAATAGACTGAAGAAATCAAAGCAGCAGCTGTTTCCCATCAGAACATCATCATTTACTCTCCCTGCAACTCTAACCACAGCTTCAGCTCAATGCTGCTATTCTCTGCTTTTTGGACATCAGAAGATTCAGAAAAATCAAAAGAGTTTTTAAAATTACTTTTGGTGTAGTCATGATAGGGAGATGTAAAATATGTGTCCACCCTGTTAGGGACAAATGAACAACAGTTTAAAAGATACATGAATTTAATGTAAGGGCAATTTTTTTTTCCAGATATTTCCCTTGCCATATATATATATATATACAGCATATGACAATTTCATAATGTCAGAAAAAAATAATTCCCAGATATTTCCCTTGCCATATATATATATATACAGCATATGACAATTTCATAATGTCAGAAAAAAATAATTAATATAAAAACTTTACTTTACTTGTAATTTAATTTACTTGTAAAAAAAATAATCAGCTTATCAGGCAATAATTTGTAATTCTATATAAATTAAAATATTACAAAAATAAAAAATCTAGATATACTTCATATAAACAAAAACATGATTTTTCTCACCAACACATCATTTTACTTTTTTTAAGATACAAATGAATAACGATGTTTTTGTTTACTTTTTAAAGAAATACATTATTTATACTCCAATACAATTTTTTGACAATTGTTCATTTATTTGCTGATATTATAAAATTATCGTAAAAAAAAAAAAATGCATAAAAGGGTGAACAAAATAACTGGGTTTTGATAGGAAATAATATGTAAAACATTACTTCAACTTAATTAAATGACTTTCACTATTACTACGTATATAGTATATCAAATTAGATTTAATAATAGAAAAAGATCTAGACATTAGATAGAATATTAACCACTTACTGTGCGCCCCTATTTTTGAGCATTTTCTGAAAAACGACATACCCAAATAAAAATGTCTGTAGCTCTTGAACCCTATGGTCTATATTTATAAATCTGGTATTGTTTGAAACTAGACACTTGAACCTTTGTTACCCTGGAGTCATAATAACTCAAAATTAGTATAGCAACAGAGTAAAACAAGGTAAATTGTACATGAAAGTGACTCACGATATCTTTGAATGAAATTCACTAAGGGAAAAAAGGATGAGGCTTTAATGCTAATGGCCTGAAAACACCATAAAGATAAAGCTGAATGTCTGGCCATATTTTGATTCCAATTTGAAGATGATACTCCCAAAAATGTAGTTTCTGTAAGCTGTTATTTAAAAAAAAGTCTAGGCGTTTTTTCAAAAAAAGCCATTTGAGACTCCAAATGGACACCTGGTAACCAAATGACCAAATGAGGCAAAACTACATAATGCATATATGTATATCAATTCAGAATTTAAAACAAAGGTAATAAATAGCACAGACACGCCTAAACACGCCGCGGGTTAACAGGTTTTAATTACCCAACTATGTGAAGAAATAACTGATATAAATGTTGTGTTTTAAGTGTTAAAAGCCTGGAGGCAAAGGAAAATAGCGATATTTGGTGGTTTAAAATGCTGTCAAATGCTTACAATTATTTTTAGTCAGTGATTAATCTTGAAATGTTATTATTTGACTAAGTTTGAAATTGATATTGTTCAGATTTTAGGCCAGTAAGATGTTGATCTTTATTGGGGACACAAAAGGCACTGAATACCAACGATCAACCGCTTAGCTGCTCTTTTACACACAAAAGCAGCTCATTTATACAATAGAAGTGCAAACACGGAACCGGACAAACCTTGATGGGAGGCTTGGGCCACAAGTGAACTAGTTTGACAGCTCCAGTCCCGGTTTTCCCAGGAGAAGCTGCAGCTGTGCTGGAATCATCGTGGGAATTCTCAGGCCTGGCAGCGGAATAAGGAGCATTGATGAGGAATGAGCGCGTCTGCAAACTGGGCTGAAGCAGATCCTGGAGAGTGGTTTCCAGCATTTAAGATCTGCTTTCTAATGCAAGACACCAAAACTCACCAACGAAAACAAACCCTCTGGATACTGTATTTCTGAAGTATGTAAATGAGACAGAAGTGCCGGCGTAGCAGGACTGTAAATATTTCGCTGCAGGTCTCAACAGGATTAAAGTCATTTCACTAAGTGACAGAATGATCCCATCCACATCCACTAACCCTATAAACACATGCGCTTATTTATCATCAGTACTGTACGCTTTCAATGTGAGCTGAGAGGAAGCATTAATGCACAGAGCTCTCACTAACTAGGGCTTTTAGTTTAGAATGCTTACTGTCCTTCCAGATCCTGCTTTCAGCCCGAGGTTCACAGCTGTGCTTTCTGTGTCAAATGGTGACGGAAGAGCTGAGAGATGCAAACTCAGCATTATGAGAAAAAAAGTCAAAATATTGAGATGCAAACTCCGATTTCTGAGGAAAAAATGACAAAACTGTGGGATGTAAACTCAGAATCAGGGAAAAAAATCGGATGCAAACTCAAAATTATGAACAAAAAAATATTGGAATGTAAACTTTTACCTTTATTTCTATAGTGCTTTATACAATACTGGTTGTGTCAAAGCAGCTTTACAGTGTTAAACAGGAAAATAGTTTGTCAATAATGCAAGAAGACAATAACGGAGTCATAATAGAACAATGAGGGAAAAATATGCCTCTATGAAACATTTACGATTTAAAGAGTTGCATGCTTCTTCACTGACCAAAAACCTCTTATTAGTGCATCTGATTGTATATGAATCATATATTGATCTCAGAAAGGGATAATTTACCTGAAAATTTTACTGACTCCCTCTCATGTCGTTCTTTCTTCTGTTGAACACAGAGGCAGATGTTTAGCAGAATATTAAGGCCTGAACATTGACTTGCATTGATATTTTTCTCCATGCAATGAAAGTGAAGAGCGAGTGAGGTGCATGATAGCATCAGTATGATCTGGACATTCATATGCAGTCCTGTTTTAATTCCTATACAACATTATTATGAAAGCATTGTTCACATGTTCTCTTTTGTGTCTCTGTACAATGCAGTGACTTTATCTTTTTGATTATTTCATTTCCTTTCCTTTCATGTCATGATACATGAGAATACTGAGTTAATGAAGCTTGGATCTTCTCCGTATATCTGCTGCTCTGGGATCAGGCTGGCTGTTATGACTGGTCTGGGATCAGACGTCGTTTCATGTGTCTCATTTCCATCTCTATTATCATTCAGGACAGAGATGCATGTCTCTTCATGAGTCGCACATCATCTGCTGTACAAAAGCTTCTCAGAAATGAGATTCCTGTCGTCATGCATCACCGTATTGTGACGCAAATTCATCTCTCACTTTGACAGGTTGTGTGACATGATCTCCTCTTCAGAAATCCTGAACAAAACAAAATATTAATATATTTCAGGACTTTTTTGTTTACTTTTGCATGAAAAAAATACTGAGATACTGTGTTTGAATGAAGCAAAATCCATTACTTGAAATAAAATAAACTTTAATCAAAATAAAATTATTAAAATTATATATATATAGTAACATAATATAAACTTATTTTATTTCATCAAGTTTCCAAGGCAACATCTCTCATTTGTATTTATTTAACTTGATGTACCAAGACTGAAATAAAAAATGTACAAAAACTACATATTTATTTATTTTTAAAGTATGTCTGAGACAAAAACAAAACAAAAATGAATGTCACCTAAATAAAATAAATTATATAAAATATTAAATTAATTTAATTCAGCAAATTTCCATGGTAACATTTCTCATTTTCATTTAGTTTATCTTGATGTACTAAAACTAAAACAAAAAATGATTTAAAACTATAAAGACATATTTTACAAAAACACAATGAAAATTAAATAAACAGTAACTGAAATAAAATAAATTTTAAAATGTTAAATTTTTATTTTTGCTAGTTGCCAAGGCAAACTTACTAATTTTCATTCAGTTTATCTTGAAGTTCTAAAATAACAAAAAAATGTGTGAGTGTGAGTGAGTGTGCGTATGTGCGTGTGTGTGTGTGAGTGTGCGTATATGTGTGTGTGTGTGTGTGTGTGTGTGCGTGTGTGTGTGCGTGTGTGAGTGCGTGTGTGTGTGTGTGTGTGTGAGGCATCTCTTCAACCTGGCTTACACATAACACACTAATACGCTTCTAATATTCAAATCCGTTAAAGGATTTTTAGGCTGCATTAATTAGGTCAACCGGAACCGGGAACACTTCCCATAACACCCGATGTACTTGCTACATCGTTAGAAGAATGGCATCTACGCTAATATTAGTCTGTTTCTCTCTTATTCCGAGGTCACCGTTGCCACCAGATCCAGTCTGTATCCAGATCAGATGGTCACTGCAGTCACCCGGATCCAGTACGTATTCAGACCAGATGGTGGATCAGCACCTAGAGAGGACCTCTACAGCCCTGAAAGACAGCGGAGACCAGGACAACTAGATGAGCCCCAGATACAGATCCCCTGTAATGACCTTGTCTCAGACGACCACCGGGACAAGACCACAGGAACCAGATGATTCCTCTGCACAATGTGACTTTGCTAGCCTGAAATTGAACTGCTGGTTTTGACTGGTCAGAGGAGAACTGGCCCCCTGACTGAGCCTGGTTTCTCCCAAGGTTTTTTCTCCATTCTGTCACCGATGGAGTTTTGGTTCCTTGCCGCTGTCGGCTCTGGCTTGCTTAGTTGGGGACACTTCATTTCCGGCGATATCGTTGACTTGATTGCAAAGATACTATTTAAACTGAACTGAGCTGGATTAAGACATCACTGAATTCAATGATGAACTGTCTTTAACTGGAAAATCAGTGTTTACTATTGTCATTTTGCATTATTGACACACTATTTTCCTAATTAATGCTGTTCAGTTGCTTTGAAACAATCTGTATTGTTAAAAGCGCTATATAAATAAAGGTGACTTGACTTGACTTGACTTGAGTGAGTGCGTGCGTGAGTGAGTGAGTGAGTGTGAGTGTGTGCGTGCATGCATGAGTGAGTGAGTGTGTGTGTGAGAGTGAGAGTGCGTGTGTGTGTGAGTGTGTGTGTGTGAGTGAGTGTGTGTGTGAGTGAGTGAGTGCGTGCATGCGTGAGTGAGTGTGTGTGTGAGTGTGTGCGTGCGTGCGTGAGTGAGTGTGTGTGTGTGTGAGTGAGTGTGTGTGTGCG
>NW_015648509.1:49760-59921 GCF_001515625.1 Sinocyclocheilus rhinocerous
GTGTGTGTGTGTGTGTGAAGCCCACGGGAACACCAAAACAAACGTGTTAGCATGCTAGTTAGTGACAGCTCCAGGAGATTTCAGGCTGCGCCGCTAGGATTTGTTCACGAGGTGTGAGATTAAAACGGGTCATACGCCTTGGGTGCAGAAATCGAGAGCGGGAGGAACAACAGAAACAGAGAATGAGACGCTTTCATGTCAAAAAACACATTTCTGTGTTTCACCGTTTGTGAACGGCGATGAAATGAACAACAAAACATGTGAGAAAATACTGACAGCTTTACTGGAGCTGTTTCTTCACGAAAAACAACAAAAAATGCATCTGAAACCAGCCTGAGATGGTTCACTGGTCCCAAAAACATCAAAATAGACCATCTTACTGGGCCAGACCAGCATTAAGCCTAAGGTTTGTCAACAAAACTGTCTGCCCTTTA
Organism: Sinocyclocheilus rhinocerous; assembly: GCF_001515625.1. Classification (NCBI taxonomy): domain Eukaryota; kingdom Metazoa; phylum Chordata; class Actinopteri; order Cypriniformes; family Cyprinidae; genus Sinocyclocheilus; species Sinocyclocheilus rhinocerous. The sequence goes on from NW_015648509.1 coordinate 50,195, forward strand.
CAATCACTCATTTTATGCACACAATACATATAATGACAAAAAACAGAACTAAAACCGGTCTAAGATGGTTTGCTGCTCACAAAACTGCTAAAACACATCAAAAGAGACCAGCCCAACCAGTTTAATAATATTTATAGACATTCACTCATCTTAGGCCGTTTAAGCTGGTTTTTCAACAAAGTTGTTTGTCATTTACAATTACTCATCTTACGGTATAATGACAAAACCAGTCTAAGATGGCCAAAAACAGGCAGTACCAGCTAAACTTAGGCTGTTTTAAGGTGGTTTTTCAAAGCTGTGCAGCATTTTCAACATATGTGAGACTATATTGATAGTTTACCATTCCTGATGACAAAAACACAACTTAAACCAGGTTTGCTGGTCATAAATGTACCCATAAACACAGACCAGTCCATCCAGTTTAATCATGTTGGGAATACGGCTAACCAGGTGGTTTAAGATGGTTTTTCACCAAACTTGTGCCGCATCTACAATTACATGCAGGTGTTTGGTTAGGCCGGTTAACCTGCCCAGCTGAGCAGTAAATGGGTGGGTTGTTGTTTTCCCACATAAAGGAGCGTAGGAGGTAATTCTGCTGTTATTGTCTGCTATCATCTGTCAGATCAAATCCTCCGTCAGGTGTTTCCCGACAGTGAGAGAGACGTTACAGGCCCCTGAAACATAGATCAATATTCTCGCTGAGATTCTCCACGATAACACAGATCATTAAAGCAGGTTACGCTCGCACCATGTGTCGAACACAGACACACGTCGTTCGCAGTAAGTGTGCCAGGCTTTGATGGAGGCCCATCAAATATTGATATGTTCCCAGCTGCCATTATTTGACGTGTCGCTGCTGTTTTAATAACCTTCCTGTGTTTTGTCTTGTTTGTCCCTTCGAGGTGTCTGTAATCTTTTTTCATTATTAATCTGGCAGAACGGAAATGTGTTTACTGCGGGAGCGGCTTTAGACGCACTGAATCTCCCTGAAGACTCCATTACGCTCCACACAATCAGGAATTACCATAAGAAACCTGAAAAACTTGCAGACGTCTGTTGCGTCTCTCAAAAGAAGCCTTCAGAGGAATGATCTGGGCATAACAGTTCATACACTCTCTGCTGACACTTACAGTGGAAGTATCGCAGTAAACATGGAAACACACACGGTTTACAGGTTCAGACACAAGACTTGATGACAAAAACATGACTTAAACCCGCTTAAGATGGTTTGCTGAACAGACCAAAACCAGTCTGGTTTAAACCTTTACAATGATTCATTTTATACAACACAACACATGAGAAAACATGAATGATTTGATTACTTGTAAACTTACCAGTAATTGAATCATTTCTGATGACAAAAACACAACTTAAACAAGCCTAGGACGTTTTGCCTGTCCTGAAACTGCAAAAAGTGTCATAAAATAAACCCTTAAATGTGTATTTTGGATGTTTTCTTTCCACTAGTCTAAAAAAGTAGAAACGCTATGGAAGCAAAACAGAGCAAAATCTCAAAATTGACCAGTGCATAAAAAACAATGGTTTGGCTGTAGCAGGAGCAATCTTTAAAAATATCATTCATTTACATATCATTTATATTATTCACTAACCAAAAAATAAAATAATTAGATTTTTTTAAAAAAACACTAAAAATGTACTGATGAACTGCTCAGAGTCAGTCCAGATATCTGTGAACTGAACCGATGGCAGCAGCATCTCAGCACGTCCTCCGGGATCCGATCAGCAGACTCACTCAGATCTCCAGATGAGCAGATCCTGCAGAGCGGAAGAGGAGAGAATGAACCAAACACACGACTCAACTGAATCATTCTCAACACACTTCACCTGTTTTACATTACTATCTCTCTATATAGCCTCAAACAGTCAGATACAACAATCATTTCTCATATAATATCTACTGATAAACTGATTCACTTCAATGGTGTGAGAGACTGGATGCTTTCAGCTGATTTCTGCTGAACTGCCAGCAACTGAACTGCAGTGTCAAATTATTTCAAATATAATCAGTTAAGCTACAAACTCGATCATAATGCACAATGTTTCCATCTAACATGTGTTTTTAGTGTTTCACTAGTTAGCAGTAAACCGGTTACCTGGAATATGTTCATATTTGTGTTGGATGTTATCTTTGGAATGGAAATAAGGATATTTTATTTGTAAACATCGTACTTTTTTATCTTATTTCAGTTAATGCCATAAAACTAGCGAGTAAAGCTAGTAGTAGTGCTGACGGTGTCGTGTAAACATGACTGAAGACAAGAAAAGAGGAACAGACATTTACACTGGAACCGCTCCGACTGATTCAAACTCAAACTCGTGACTTCGGCCGTTCAGTTCAAGCGATTCACTAGCAAAAACCAGTTCAAAAGAGCCATTAATTTCGAATTTGACATCTCTTGTGATGATTTTACAAAGCATGTAGTAGTGGTGAAACAGAACTTTTCGAAACTCAGAACGAAACCATTGCGTCGCAAAACGATTCACTGTTTTGAATCACGAATCATTTAATTCAGATCGGAAATTATCGCGAATCTTTTTTTCTGATTTTTTTCCCCTATTAAACAACTTCAGTCAACTGGACGAACGAGAATCGCAAGAAGAAAAAGAGTCGCAGCCGATCGCGGGTTTATTTTAAATGAGGCTAAAGCAAGAACACTACGAGAATATTAAAAGAGAATAAGACAGAAAGGTAATCTAAATCATAAAATAGTAGAAGAAAAGTGTCTCATTGAAATAACAGAGTGAGATCTTGTCATTATCTTCAGTGAATCAACGGTCCTGATTCTGGTTCTATTCAATGATTCTGGTTCCTTGATTCTTTTGGAGATTTTTATAGGAATATTAGTCTTATAAACAAAATGTTTAACAAAAACAATTTTATTTAACTATTTAATGCGTTTAAATCATTGGTAACACTTTATTTCGATAGTCCACTTTAGACATTCTACTAACAGTAAATACCATTACAACTACATGTCAACTAGCAGTTAGTAGAGTATTAGTAGACTGTCTGCTTAATATCTTCTAACACTTTCTTTGTCAACATTCAACTAACCCTAAACCTACCCTAATAGTCTACTCTGAGAGTTAGTAGACATGTAGTTGCAAATTAATGAGAATTAGTTGACATGTAGTTACAAAGTTACTTATAGTTGTATAGTAGTTATAGTTATAGTAGCATGTCTAAAGTGGACTATCGAAATAAAGTGTAACCAAATCATTTATGTGTTTCAAAGTCTTGTTTTGTAGAGTTTGACCAGTCTGTCTGTCCCATTCCTACCTATGAAGTTGATTATGTCTGCCTGTTCAGTTGTCACCAGGGAAACTATGGATGAACTTTTTGCGCTCCCTGCCTCGGTCCTTGGAGCCGTGAATTCTCTGTATGTGTTGTCTGTCTCTGCTTTTCAGAGGTTTCAGTCTCTGCCATGGTCTCCTGATCCGTCTGCTCCGCCCTGGTGGTCTTCTGCTCCGCCTGCTCCGGCCTTGTGGTCTTCTGTCCTACTCTGGTGGTCTTCTGCTCCGCTGTGGGGATCTTCAGACCCGTCTGCTCAGCTGTGGTGGTCCCACTCTGGCTTCCTGCTTTGCCGGTTCTGCCTTGGTGCTCTGCTCTGCCAACTTTGCCTCAGTCCCCGGTCTCTCCACTTCCACGTGGACCTGGCCCTCCATCCCTCTATCCCTCCATCCCTCCCCGTGTTCCACCTCCGCTCCACCACCCTCCTGGATTTTACTGTTTTAGGAGCATCTGGAAGCCACTCCTTGGGGGTTATGTCAAGAATCCTGTCCATGGACTTCCGTCCAATTGCCACCAGAGGTCACCCTTCCGTTACATTGACTCTCACACTACACAAACTGTTGCATGTCATCCCGGACTACATATCCCAGCATCCATTGCACTGATTACACACATAGCTGCTGCCAATAACACACCCTACATAAGCCATGGATTTCCTCTCTCTCACTGCTAAGTATTGTTTGCGCATATCGCTCAGTTAGGAGCAACGTTACGGAGCCTTTTTCCTAGTCTTGCATTTGTTCCTAGTTCTAGTCTAGTCTTGCCTCATTGTGTTATTTGATTGCCTGATTCTCTACCTGCCTTGGATTTCTCTTGCCTTATCGTTTGCCCATTTACTGGACTATCGCCTGTTTGTGAATTACCCATTTGCCTTGCCCTCTGGATTACGTTTTACCGATCGAAGACCCTCGCCTGCCCTAGGAATACTCTTTGCCTTGCCTGTGATGTACCTGTGTTGCTGTCTGACCCTTGGCCATTTTTTGACCACGCCTTTGTAATAAAGCCTTGCACATGGATCCACACATCTCACGTTCTGATTACTCTGTAACAGACGGATCCACGAGCTTGAAATACATCAGATGAAATACATAAAATAAAATAAAAATATCAGATAAAATCATCTGTCAAATGTATAAAATAAAATAAAAATAAATGTAAAATAAAGGTATTTTATGAATGCAATACAAGTTTCTTTGGACAAAAGCATCTGCCAAATACATAAAATAAAAATTTAATAAATAAATAAAGTAAAGTAAAATAAATGCATGCAATGAATACAATTGAAATAGCTTAGGATGAAAGAATCTGTAAAATAATATAAATTAATTTACAATAAATTAGATATAAAAAAAATTATAAAAATGACAAAAGCATGCAAAATAAAATGAAATAATAAAACAAAATTATAAGGTAAAATAAATGTATTGAATGCAATACTTTTAAATTAATAAAAGGATAACCTGAATGCAATGTAAACCATTTTACATAAAAGCATTTACCAAATGCATTGCATAAAATAAAATAAAAACCGTCTGGAAGAACAGTGACATGGAAAAATACAGGAAGAGATGTTTATGGCAGACATTTCTAAAAGAGGGGGGAAACGGTGATCAAAATATTACAGAAATTTAATTTAACTGTTGCATTATTTCTTCTTTGTTGACATTGTATTATTTATATTGCAGAAATGGACAACATGCTAGTGGACATGCTTGCAAATGCCACAGAGGAAAATACATATTTTAGGTTATGATAAAAGAGCCTGATTCATATACTGTCTATAGGTCCTGCATTAACTCATGCTCTGCATAGCGCCTCGTTCAATTCATTTTCCATTTGGTTAATGGGGTCACGAGAGTGTCTGAATCCCTTCCTCACCATGTTTGTTCTTCCAGAAAAACCTGACAGAAAACATGGCATCATCCAATTATAAGATTTCTGCATTCTGACAGAAGCATGTAGAGGTTTAGCATGCGCGCATAATCTATATGCAAATGCAGCATTACCCTGTCCTTGGGTGGCTCACTCCGACAGAATCGCCAGCACGCTGTTATTAGGCTCCCAGAATTGGATAATGATGAACCCTGATCAAATCATTTTAAATTGCATTACAACAAAGCCCTGCGTTTCCCTAAAACTGAGAGCCGCGTCACACCGCCTGATCTACAGCACAGAGGCCCTCAAACATCCTCCAACTCAAACCCAATGCATGATGGGAGCAAAGAAAATAAAATAAATTGGAATGGAAAAATGAAAATGTATATCTTATAAATTTATATTAAAAAAATGTATATCTTGAATGCCGTGTAAGTTGCTTAAAAATAAAATAAAACAATAATAAAATAAATGTGCATCTTGAATGCAATGTAAGTTGCTTCAGATAAAAGCATCTGAAAAATGCAATAAATAAATAAATAAAATTAATTAAATATTGATTGCAATGTAAATCACTCCACATAAAAGCATCTTTCAAATTCATAAAATAAAATAAGATAAAATAAAATAAAAAAATTTAAATAAAATTAAATTAAAATGTGCCATCGTGATATAAGTTGCTCCAGATAAAAGCATCTGCCAAATGAATGAAATAAAATAAAATAGCTTCAGATAAAATCACAGGCCATATGAATAAAATAAAATAAGAAAACAAAATAAATTAATTAATTAAATTAATTAAATCACACCATAAAAGTCCAGCAATTATGACGGCACACAGCTCAGATCTGTGAAGACTTTCATCATGCTGAAGAACATCATCAAATCATCCGGGAGCTGAAGAATCAAACGTGAAGCGCGGCTGCTGTTACTTCAGCTGTGTTTAGAAACAGAGTCTTTCAGAGTCAGGAGAAACACAGAGAACAAACATCTACATCACAATCTCCAGCTGATGGGAGGAAAATGAAGAAGAATGAGGGAAAAACACAGAAGTGAAACCAGCGTGTAAAAAATAGAATGAATGCATACCTTGAATGCAGTCTAAGTCATTTTGGATAACTTTGAGTCATCGATTGGACTCAAATCTGAACAGCAGTAATTATCATCAATCCTCTTAGAGCAGAACACACGGCCTGATGGGAAACATGGCGACGTCTCATCGCATTTCAGTTTGCATCAGACAAATGACACAAATTATTCCAAACAAACATCTAGTAAGAAATTGAGCTGCAAGTCTTATTTCTAACCTCAGTAAACTCGGCTGGTCCTATGTTTCTGTACTTTCCTTCTGTTTTAATCGGTCTCTTTTGGAGAAACTGCTCAAAGTGCCATGACATGACATAAACTTCATGAGCTTTCATTGACCCATATTCTCCATATTTCACAGAGAGATTGTGTGCTTATGAATGTTTAAATAGATTATTAATGTTTCAGATGCATGTGCTGCTCTGTTTATACGAGACAAACGTCTGGACATTTACCAAAAAGATTTACTGCTTTACAGTCACGCGCGATTAATATTCACAAAATATGGGCAATGATTTTGTAGGCAATATTAAATTAAACAACATTGTGGTTATTTAGGATCTCGGATTTAAACTTGAGTATCAAAAACTGTTAGAGTTAAGTCAAGATAAATAAAATAAAATAAGCAAAACAAAATAAAATTAAAATAAAATAAGTATCTTGAATGCAGTATAAGTTGCTGCTGAGAAAGGCATCTGCCAAATGCATAAAATTTAATAAAATGAAAGCTTTAAATAGCTCAAAATAAAATAAATAAATGTATATCTTGAATGCAATGTAAGTTGCTTCGGATAAGATTCAATGAATAAAAATAAATAAATACATAAAATAAAATAAAGTAAAATGTGTGGCATGTTTAATATATTCAAATATTACAGTACAATTAAAAAACAATTATTAATCAGGATAATAAAACAATAATCAGCCTTATTTTTAACTCGATTCTTACTGTATTTGATTTGTTGAAATGATGGTTGCTCCGCTTGACAAGTAAATCATTTCAGAAAAATAAAGATATATTGTATATTAAATACTGTAAAATGTTAAAGAACATTGAGATCTGTCTCTCTGAAAGATAAACGCTGAAATGTTCAGTTCTCATATTTGACTCAAACATCCCTGCAGACGTCTGGACGAAGTGTTTAATAAGAGTCGAGCCGCTCGAGTTTCTTTAAGCCTTCGGTGTCTGGGAAACACGCTTGTCTCTCCAGGGGAATCTGCTGAAGCATTATAAAGAGGAGGAATCACCTGAGAAAAGAAACATGATGAGATTCTCCCGCAGTAAGTCCGATGAAATGTCCGAGAGGAACAGCAGGCTCAGATCAGTGCTGATGACACGCTTTCTCTCCAGTGTTTTATTCCCAGCTGATCGCAGCCGGACGCTTTCGAAATTGGGTAAATATCAAAGACAAGACTTCAGTTCGAGCTGAAATCGCCAGCGGCCAGATTCTGTTACTCACATTTATAATCTAACAGTGTGACGGTGACCGTGACTAGATATGTGAGACTGCAGCACAAAAGCAGTCTTAAGTCGCTGGGGTATATTTGTAGCAATAACCAACAATACATTGTATGGCGCTCTCTCTGTTGCTCTGCTTCCCATTGTTCTCGCAAGCGTCTCTCTCATCGCCTCTTTGAGGCTATATTTTTGTTTTTCTTTACGCTTAGGTTTAACTTGTAAATTTGTGTTTTGATATGTGAAATACTTTCTTACTTATCAGAAGCGGGTAGTGTATTTATTTATTAGTTCACGTTTTGTTTATTTAGTAAGAACTGAGCGAGGGAAGCAGGGGTCCGGAAGACTCACCAGTTCTTATTTTTATTTCGGGAGTCAGGTAAGAACTTTATTCCGAGAACAGGGGTAGTCAGGAGTCTGTTTTCCTAGCTTTCCTACCTGTGAGCTGATTGTTTTTTCTTTGGTATTATGTATTAGATTATGTTCATAAATATTCTTTGTGAATTGTTGCACATTATTTTCTGGATGTTTGAGTTGAACACTGTAAATTTAATTAAATGGAGGCGTCTTGAAATTCACATCAGGTGTTGTGATTCTTTTTAATATGTTCGGCCTGTGTCCTTTATTTAAGTGTTTGAATTAACGAGCCTTAAAATGGTTATGGGCCATAACAGTTGGTCATGAGCTGGTTTAAGCTGGTCCTTAATTGGTCATGTGCTGGTTTAAGCTGGTCCTGAGCTGGTTTAAGCTTAAACTTTTACACTTACACAATGTTAATACAAGTAACATTTTAACAGCCTAGATGGACCTGTATGTTCACCCAGAAAGTGTTGATTATAGTGTTTTATCTTAATGTTCTGCCTTGCAGTCTTTTGTTTTCCACTGAAGATAAAAGTAGTTTGGAACAAAATAAAAGAGTGTATATGACAAGTGTCAGTTTTGGATATTAACACTTAGACCTCCCCGTTCACATCTGTCATATGAGTTTTAAATTGTTCGGTAAAGCAAAGTAAATTTACTTGACAGCAGAATATTGGTGTTACGTGTATCTGTGTGACACTTATATTCTAAGCCGATAGGTTGTGTTGTGGGGGATTCCCATTCTGTGAGAGTCGCGTGACATCATCAAGGATTCCGGATAAATAGGCTTCGAGGCGACAATGGCGCTCTCTCTGTTGCTCCGCTTCCCATTGTTCTCGCAAGCGTCTCTCTCATCGCCTCTTTGAGGCTATATTTTTGTTTTTCTTTACGCTTAGGTTTAACTTGTAAATTTGTGTTTTGATATGTGAAATACTTTCTTACTTATCAGAAGCGGGTAGTGTATTTATTTATTAGTTCACGTTTTGTTTATTTAGTAAGAACTGAGCGAGGGAAGCAGGGGTCCGGAAGACTCACCAGTTCTTATTTTTATTTCGGGAGTCAGGTAAGAACTTTATTCCGAGAACAGGTGTAGTTAGGTAGGAGTCTGCTTAGCTTTCCTACCCGTGAGCTGATCATTCTTTCTTTGTTATTATCCATTAGATTATGTTCATAAATATTCTTTGTGAATTGGTGCGCATTATTTTCTGAATGTTTGAGTTGAACTCTATAAATTAATTAAATAGAGGCATCCTGAAATTCACATCAGGTGTTGTGATTCTTTTTATATGTTCGACCTGAGTCCATTATTTAATTGTTTGAATTAACGAGCCTTAAAATGGTCATGGGCCGTAACACAGGTCAACAGCATCTGAATACACTTCTGAAAACTCTTCTGGTTTGCAGAGAACGAAAGAAATGTTCACGTGTTGACGTGTTTTTCTGTGGCAAAGAGGATCTGCAGCGAGAGATTTCCCAGGACCCCAAGGTTCTGCAGGTAAACAGGTATCACGGGTCACGTCATTTGATTGAATGTTTTTCCTCAGACTATGATGAACAAATGTGTGTCCCTGGAGCACAAAAGCAGTCATAAGTAGCACGGATATATTTATAGCAATAGCCAACAATACATTGTATGG
>NW_015648510.1:0-705 GCF_001515625.1 Sinocyclocheilus rhinocerous
AAGTTTTTTTTTTTCTTTTGTAAGGAAGGAAAGTTAATGGTAAGACGAGAGGGAAGGATAAAACAACAAATACCCTGTTCTGGTAGCACAGAATGAGTATAATTGAATTTTCTTCTCTTTTTCCTTTTGGTTAAGTTTGGTTTAGAAGGTGGTTCTAAACCGGTGTTTGGAAATGGGGATTTCTAAATACCAGGACTGTGGTTGTTATTAAAATTCCTTTGGGCGAAGGGAAAATAATAATGACAGTATTGGTTTCTTAGCTATTAAGATTGACACCGTCCACCAATTAGATGTTCCTAGATGCTTGTTCAAATTTTGGCGGATGCCTGTCAGTCCTCTTAGCTGGGTAGGGTTTCGCAAGAGAGTGAAGGTAAATGGAAGACCATTTTGAACCAACGTTCTCAAGTTTCAGATACCTGTTAAATTGCTAAATATATCTGCTTTGTGATTTTCACAGGCAAAATCCCAGCAAACAACCGCAGTAGTCAACTCAGAAGCAAACAGCTGAGAGAGAGAAGGAGAAGGAGAGAGAAGTTTTGCTCCCAAATGTTAGGAAAAATGACAGGATGGTGGCGCTGTTAAAGTGATACCCCTAGGGGGTTGGTTTTGCTGTGTTAGCAGGAAAAGCAGGAAAAACCTAAGTTCTGAGGAAAACCCTGATTTTCCTTTTGGGGTTTTGCCACCAACAGGCTTAACAGGCTTAAG
>NW_015648510.1:4290-7667 GCF_001515625.1 Sinocyclocheilus rhinocerous
CCTGTTATGCGCATAACTGATTATCTGTTGAAATTGTCTGTTGTAAGTTTCGTGTCCCTTTTTTGGAATGCAGGGGGGAAAGGGGAGGTGTCCTGAGGTCATGCCCATGTCACGAGTTGGGAGTCTGCCATTCTTCTCCTGGACAGAGAGCTCTTAATCTGTCGCTTTCTGTTTATCGGATTTAGCAATTTATGCATTAGACGGTCATGGGGTCCAGGCGAGTCTGTCGCTGGAACACATCTCAGATACCATGTTCTTCGTTCTGTTGGAATGAAGGATGTGATGGGAATCATGTGTTAGTTACGTATAGATCCCGTGTGGCCTGAGGTTAGTTAATTTACTTCATCCTTTTCCTGTTGGATGTGAGAGTTCCTTCATTGGTGGTCTCAAGACATCGTGGTTTCTATATGTTGTGAACGAACTTTCCAGTTCTGATACAAAGAAAGCTTTGTTGTCTCCTGATTGAATTAGTTTAGATCTCATGAGTAGATGAGACAAGACTGACAGGAAATCGCCCCCGAATATTGGAGTCATGTGCTGGGATGATTCCATGGCATATCAGTGCCTGTTATGGATAGAAATCCCTACACTGGGTAATAACAGTGGAAATATTTAATATGGTTTTGTAGTGAAGATATTAAAGTTTGTGACTATAAAGAGAGAGGGGAAAAAAAGGCTAAGAAATATTCAACGGGGTAAAAATAGTGACAGCTATCCCTGATCTCCTTTGTTTTTGTTTGAGGTTGCGTGAGTGAAAGTGAAATTTGCAGTGAATTTGTGCTCATGTGAGAAAGCTTTGTGAAGCCGTGAAGGCTGCCAAAAAGCTTTTCCCTGTAAATGTAGATAAGTAAGCAGATAGACACTTAACGGTGTCACAGAGGACCTGACAAGCATTCCCTGCTGTGGAACAATAGAGCTAATTAGCCATCATTTGGTGTCCTGGTGAAGGGGGCTATTAGCAGAGGGGTTGAGGAGGTGTACTCCAGCCCAACGGCTAGCGCGTCAGGAGCACGCTCTGTGCCTCTGACAGCGATTAATTACCCTAATGGGGGGGGGCATACATCTCTGCTTATCACACGCTGCACCCCACACAAACAGCGGGTGTCAGACTGGAGAAACGCTTGGACTATTAAAGTGCATCCTTATCAGAAAATGCAGCAGCAAAAAAATAAAAGATTACAGATGAAAACAACAAGCCTTCTGCAATTTAAAGCACATTGTTCAGAGCACAGCATTCATACAGAAACAATAATGTGGGCTGGGATGTGTTTTGTTCTGGTAAGTCATACGTCACTAATAAAAGCACCAAATAATCAACAAAGTACATAACCGTTCAAAAAACCAGTAAGATTGGTAAGAATTTTTAATGTTTTTGAAGGGAGTCTCTTATGCTCACCAAGGCTGCATTTATTTGATCAAAATACTGAAATGTTGTGAAATATTACTATCTAAGCAGCAACACAGCATATTAGAATGATTTCTGAAGCATCATGTGACACTGAAGACTGCAGTAATGATGCTGAAAATTCATGATTTTCATGATTCTGTGATGTATAAAAATGTCAAAAGAACAGCATTTATTTGAAATAAAAAATCTCTTGTAACATTATTATTATTATTATTTTTACTTAATTTTGATCATGATTAATGCATCCTTGCTAAATTATATGGAAGCCCGTTTCCACCACAGAAACAAACAAACAAATAAATACAGTACATACATACATGATTTTTTTTTTATTCTTACAAAAAAATTTGAAATGCAAGACAAAAACAGAATTGTGACTGACTTTCTGACCTTTTCCTCATTAATCTAAATCTCACAATTCTGACTTTTTTTGTCAGAACTGCAAGTTTACATCTTACAATTCTGTTTTTATTTGTTTCCACTATGAAAAAATTGTGACTTTTAATCTCACAACTCTTTTTCATTCAAGTTTATATCTCTCAGAATTGCAAGAAAAAAAAAAATCATAATTATGAGATTAAAAAGTCACAATTGTGTTTTTATTGTTTTATTAATTTATTATTATTATTATTGTTGTTGTTATTATTATTATTATCATTCTGTGGCAGAAACAGGCTTCCACCGTATAAAGTATTTATATTTTAATGGAAGAATTTTCATGCTTTTAATGTTGTTATATGTTAAAGCACTGATAACTGGGAGAGATTTATTAAACACTTACTGAGACCCTCAATTGAAACTTTTTTGGCCATTTACATGTCAGTAGCATATTCAGATTATGTATCATCTCTCTCATTGGATGTGTTTGTTTCTGGTTTATTTTGGCTCTCAGCTCCTGTCCGCTGGCTAAATGTGTGTGTTCCTGTCTGTCGGTGGCAGGGGGGCTGAATGCAGACATGTTGTGCCCAGGGCTCGAGGCTTAGTCTGGCCTAATCTGGGTCACACAAATGTAACACTTAATATGTCATCAGCATGTGCCACTGGCCTAGTACCGTTCACTGAGCACATACCAGCTCTCGAACCCTAGAGCGCCAGAGTCATGCCTGATCTCCTCTGATTCTACCCAAGGCATAATCATTCAGCATAAGAGACACAAGTTCAAATCTGGCTAATTGTGAGAGTGATTTATCAACAAAAAGTTGTCTCAAATATCTCATTTTATAGCCTACATTTATAGTTATTTTTCAAATAAATAAATACATTTTTTATATACACATTTTAATATTAATATGTAACCTAAAATATACTTGAATATAAAATAATGCTCAATCGTTCAGGGTTAGATTTGAGCCTGAAATACTTTTATTCCGCAAGAATCTATTAAAATGATCAAAAGTGACAATAAAAAGACATGTATAATGTTACAAAATATTTTTGTTTCTGTTTATCAAAGAATCAAATATTAAAATATATTTAAAATATATATTAAAGTACAACATATTTATTTTACATTGTAATAATATTTTACAATATGACTATTTTAAATGTATTTTTGATAATGTTGATGATGTGTATTATTTAAAGGGGTCATCGGATGCCCATTTTCCACAAGTTGATATGATTCTTTAGGGTCTTAATGAAAAGTCTGTATCATAGTTTGGTTAAAATGTCTCAATGGTAGTGTAAAAAACACATTTTTTACTCTGTCAAAAACAGCTCTTTTCAGAGCATGCAGATTTGTAGCATTTTCCTTTAAATGTTAATGAGCTCTGCTGACCCCGCCCCTCTTCCGAGCCGCTCTCAGAGAGACTGTTTACTTTATCCGCATTCATCGTGAAACTTGCTAATTAGCACATTATTAGGAAAGGCGATTTGCAAAGATTCGCTAAAAAACCTTACACTCACTTCTTCTGTAGATGAGGCTGGATCACGAATGATTCGCGCGAACATAGACGCATTTATGTAGATC
>NW_015648510.1:8378-16271 GCF_001515625.1 Sinocyclocheilus rhinocerous
GCATCTGAGATCGGCTCGATTTGAGAAAGGGATAAAGATTTTAGTAGATTAACAAAAAACCACTGGGTGGATTTTTATCATTTTAGGGCGGTTGTGTACACACACTGCCAACACACATTTCAGTTCAAACAACTTGTAAAAGTGCATGTAGCATCCTATGACCCCTTTAAAAAAATGCAGCTTTGGTGAGACTTTGAAAAACATTTTTAATAATAGTGTAGATCTAAATATAAAAATGCATTTCAAAATAAATCGTCAGTGAAATATTTTGAGAACATTCAGATTTGAGATTCTAATGGCTGCGTTCCAGTTTTGTCACAATGCATTGCCTATTCTCAGTCTGGATGGGTATGGGGGGTTTAAGGTGTGTTTTTCTAATAAGAAGGAAAGAGAACATGAGAGAGACCCAACAAAGACAGCCTGCAGTGTGTACATGAGCAGTCAGAAACATTACCACACCGCTCTGTGATTATACCCACCACCACCTCCACCACTGACTGCAGTCAGAACGGCACTGCTCTGACAGCACAGCGCTCAATGGACGGATGCTCTCTCTCTGTGTGTGTGTGTGTGTGTATGCATGTGAGGTGTATTATAACACAAAAGTGCTGCACCATCAAGATGACACCAGTGATAACAGTTTCTGTTCTGAGCCTGAAAAGAGTAAACAATCAAATTTCACCCTCAGACAGGTGGATGGAGAGAAAAATTGCTTGGTCTCTTTCTTGTGTCCACAAAGACACATGCATTTCAAGAAACTGATGTACATTAAAGCTGCACTAAAAAAGACCTAAGAATGAAACCACCCTGGCTTCTGACAGCTCCAAGGCCCAAGTAAGCAGCAGTGCCATCCATCCTCATGCTAAAATCACAAATTATTCCATATACTGACACAAACCTGACCTTGTGGACTGTGAGGTCTTTTTGAATATTTTGTACAGTAGTCATGCAAATCAATGTTTGTGTACAACAAGTTTCAAACCTAAATAAGGGCGTCACCTTGGAATTTTGAAGAGAGCTCTCATTGGATGAAGATCAGTAAGGGGCGGGTCTCCATCACCCAGCTCTATGGCAGTGATACCCAGAGACCACACGTCACAGCGCTCGTCATACGTGGAGTCGAGCTGCTGCTCACATGCGATGACCTGGTCAAATACACAAACACAGTCATTACTGAACTGCAAATGTTTATAACGGACATTGACTGTTGAACAGTGTCACCAGAGCACAGAAATTCCACCGGTATATCTGTTGAACAAAATGTTTCACATATTTTACTGCCATGTTTACTGATTCTAATCTGACTGACAATGACAAATGACAATAATTTTGTTATTTGAATATTAAAATAAGAAAAAAATTAAAAGAAAAATGAATTTATTAAATTAAATTCAAAGAGATTCTATACTGGTACAGGCATTTTACAAAATAAAGCATTCTTTCACTATATAATAATAATATTATTATTTTTATTTTACAGTACGTTGTAATTAGAAATGCACCGATCAACCGGCCACTGTGAGTGAAGAAGACAAAGTTCGCAATTTGTAATACGAGTAGGGCCAAAGTAAACCGTAGGGGAAAAACAGAGCATGCACAGCCTGTGTGAGAGAGAGACTTGTGCAGAAATCAAAACAAACAGCACACAAAGCAAACAGCACACAAAGCAACTCACAGAAAGTTACAGATGCATACTGCGGTGGAAAAAAAAAATAGGCAAGCAACATTATACGACCAAGATGTTTCCCCGAATATCAGCATAATTGCAATGTGACACTGATTTTATACAATGGCAGTTCAATAAACAAGTTAAAATGAAGTGACTTACATTTTAGACACAATACTATTGACTGTTTTTGCTTAATTTCACAAACGAAAATAGTTCCAAAGCCACGGCAGAACGGTTGTGTGTCTCTGTTTTGCTACTAAATGAATCCCCATTTTTGAACAAATCGAGTGAGTCAATGATTCAGTAACCCATTCATCGGCCGTTTCTCAATATGCATTCTTGTCTGTACTTGTGTTCTTGTGGACTTGTGAAACGTCATAAGTTGTCGCCCAAGTACTGTTCCAATTCAAAGTTCACATCTAGCCAAGTACAGTTCCAATCCCCGGATGTGTTCTTGCTCCGCCCCTTTTATCAAGGATGCATCCAGAGGTGACTTGTGCGAACTTGAGGCAGCCAGGTATTCCAAAATGCATTTCGCACCAACCAGCGAGCGTTAATGGCGGAAGAGAAAACCCACATTATTTTCAAAATATTACTGTTATTGTGTCATGAAATGCAGTTCTAAGAGTATTTCAGGCGAGAATGTAGCTGTTTAAAACTCAAACCTGCGGTTTATTTATTAAGATAGCAAATTTTCAAATAGGCGCTTTTCAGCCGATTTTCAAATCGGAGAGGTGAGGTCCACGCGATCAGCGGGCGCTCAGTGCTCATGTATCCCGCCGAGAGCAGCCTCAACTTGGCTAGTCCTTCTGACATTTGCCGCTGGCTCTGATGTCTCTGTAGTGGTTAAACATGAGATATAATTCATTTTGGGTCATCTTTGGTCTCATGAATCTATTATTTCTTCCAGGTCATATCGTTTCGGCTGAGCACAAAGTTATGTTTCATAAATTATTTATTTATTAATCGTAATACAGTGCTGACTTCGTTGCATACATTTGACTGAATTGTTTGCTTTTGTCTTATTTCCTATTATATAAGTCTCTTATACTTTATAGTTATACTTTTATAATGGCTATTATTGTTCATTAAAACTGACATTTAACAAAAAAGGCAGAGTTGTGCTTGTCATATTTCATTTTATTATACATTCAGTGAAGATAATCAGAGTAAATGTGCACATAGTACCTAAACCACATATTAATGTTTTATATTTTTAAAATGAAAACCAAAAGGGTTGTGTTTTATATTTTGAAAAAAAAAAAAACGAAAAGGCAGTGGTGTTTGATATGATTTCGTTTTATTGTAATGCGTGTACGCGTTGCATGAACCACATTTTTGTAGCTATTAATATTTTAAATGAAACAGAAAAGAGGCAATGCTTTTTGATATATTCCGTTTCACTGTAATGCATGTACGTTCCCCGAACTACATTTTTGCGGCTATTAATATGTTTAAAGTGAAGTCCGAACTACCGAGGACGCAAGTCCGAACTTTGCGTGCTTGGTATTGAGAAACGGCCATCCATTTGAATGAATCAGTTGAATGAATTACTAAATGACTCACATTTAAACAACCATTTGCCGCCACCTACTGGTGGTTTCATACTTAACGCATTATTGAATTTTTCCCAACATTTCTTATTTGCATGTTCAAAAAATATTTAAAACATTAATCTTATCACATTATTTATGCCACCTCAGGTTCATCAAACAGTCTGTGTAAATACATCTAATGCTTTTGTTTCCTCTGCAGCACAAAGACGGATTTTGTTAATACTGATTTCATTTGAAGGTTAACAAATCTACAGTGTCTTATTATCCTAACTAACTGAAACAAATGTAAGAAGTTGATGTGAAAGATGACACATACATTTAATAAGGTTAGGGGACAATGCCCATAAACAGTAGGAAATGACATCTGTTCTGTTATTTACAACATATACAGCAACTCATTTCTACCTCTTTCCAGTCACAGAGCACTTTATTTTCAGAGTTGTTTAAGTGAGAGAAGATCTGTAACTTAGTCCAAATTGGGGAAATTGTAATGTGTAACTCTTTCTTTTTCTTTCTTTCTTTCTTTCTTTCTTTATTGCATTGAAAAAGTAGTTGTTTTGTTTGTATATGCTGTCAGTTTTAGCTCTTAGAATGAAAAACAGAATAAAAAATAAATAAAAAAATCAGAAATCGGAATTGGCCAAGACAATTGCAATCGGAGCATCTTTAGTTGTAATACTACACAAGCAACTGAAACTGGGACCTTATAGTGCAGAATAATAATAGTTTAATAATACAGAAAATACATAAGAATATTACACAAACTAAATGCATGTTCATTTTATATTTTTTAAAAATATAGAAGATAGAAATATCATTGAAAAGAGACAGAGAGAGAGACTAAGCAGGGATAATAAATCTAAGCAAAAGAGCTGCTAATAAAACATGCCTTTTTGTGAAGGTAAAAAAATCAAAAACTTATTTCTCCATTTAAAAAAAAAATCTATTTAGACCTCTACATTAACTTTTAATATTGTACCATAAACCTTATGTGGATAGAAAACCGCAGAATGGAATACAAGTGGTCTTACCTCAGAATTAGACACACAAATAAACTGTTCAGCGTCCTTAGTATTTAATCCACGCGATTAATCCAGAAATGAACCTAGAATGTTTCCCACAGATGTTTAGAAGTCTAAAAATGCACTAATAATAAATCTCTGTTTGTGTTTTGATTGTATTGACACCTAGGACAAATTGAGGCACATAAGCCTCTAACCTTGAGTCATATGAAAATTTTGGCTACGACTCTCAAAACAACTTCAGAGCTGTAGTCCTCCTCGCCTGTCTCATATGGAAATCTTATGGAAAAACTATAAGTAAACAAAAACATTTGCAGCCCACAAAGTCACCTCCATGCTTTGCAAACTACTTGCCAACGGTCCTACCTCAGGGGCCATCCAGAAGGGCGTTCCGACCGAAGTGTTCCTCCGTAGCCGGGTGTTTGTAAGCTGGGCCGATACCCCTGATCAGAGGAAGAAACACCAACAAAGCATCATGAAAGGTAGTTATCCGTACAGATTCAATGGATGGCTTCTGGATTCAAGGAATGTCTTTGGATTGTCTGTACTAGCTGAGTGGCAATGGAAACACAATTTGAATAGAGATCAAACAAGGTCACAAAGAAAAAAAATGTGTTGTCTTGGATGCAGTGATCATAGTAACCCAGCACTGACCCATGAGCCTTCTGACTGAGACCGAAAATCTTGACTTGAAAATCTTTTTTAAGAGCTGTGGTCACCCTTCACTGTTACTGTAAAAGCAGAACGGACATTATGCTATATGGGTTTTTACAAGACATGATGGAGAGTAAAGGAAGAATTTTCTGATTTTTGGGGGGTCAACTATTCCTTTAAACGAGTGCAATTTACATAAGAAGCTAAATTATGTAAGATATTAATATTCATTTTCAGAGAATCTTACTTGACTGAAGGAAAGAATGGTGTTTGCAAGGATATACAAAGAGAGTGGTTAGTGTTAAACATCACTGAAAAATGGTAAACTAAAATAAGTAACCGTAAATTAACTGGATTTAAGTCAAAAATATGTTTTACTATTACTTTTTAACAATTTACAACCTAAATATATTCATTTCTATCACCAAAACTACATAATATGGGATAAATCAAGTAGAAGTAAAATTTTGCACTTTTCACAGTGCAAGTTTAGCTTTTATGGTGAGGTCAAATTTGCAGGAAAAAAAACGTCACACAGAACTCAAACCGAGCAGCTTGGGAAATCTATGTGAGGAACTCCTGTGCCCTCAATTAGTTTCCTATTGAAACAACTGGATTTGGTTTGCCAAAATTCGCAGAACAACAGTAAATGTGACCAAAACTTTAGGGATTGGAATACACAATCTATTAACCTAATTTTCTTGATGTGAATATGATAGATTTGACATTTGACTGAGATAAGTTTTACATTTTCATTTTTACTATTCTTATTCATATTCTTATTATGAAATGAATGATATTAGTTGTAAATACTATTATTTTTAAGTAATTCAAGACTGAATTTTGAAAGTCTCATACTTTCAGAAATCTCACCAACATCAAT
This sequence comes from Sinocyclocheilus rhinocerous, assembly GCF_001515625.1. Lineage (NCBI taxonomy): Eukaryota > Metazoa > Chordata > Actinopteri > Cypriniformes > Cyprinidae > Sinocyclocheilus > Sinocyclocheilus rhinocerous. Next base: position 14,163 of record NW_015648510.1, read on the forward strand.
TATATCATCATAATACTTACATTTGAAATCTGATTGGTCTTATTTATAGCTGTTTGCATACTGAATTGCGACTGGTCTTTTCTATTTTGCATCTATGTAAATATCTATAGTCAGCAACAGCTAAATAGCTAAACCAAAGCCTAAGACCTAAACTTACCTAAAAGTAACCCTATTCTTTTCCTTCAGAAAATGCAAATCTAGTGTCATTTGTTCCAAGCCCAAACTTCAGTATATGTAAATATTTTTCCTGGGAAACAAGATATTAGAAAATTGGATTTCTGCTGTGAAGAAACACACATTCAGTTAAAATCTGTAAATCACATAGAATTTGAAATGTTTAGATTAGAGCAGATCATGTTGTACTGCTAAATTTAACTATGAACACATGATTCATATTTTGAATTGTTTTTAAAGGAATCTTCTATCAGTTTCTGATCGGATTAGAGCTATTGAATCACCAGTAAACAACCCATTCTTGGTAGTGTCAAAAAGGATTCGTTGCATTCACAAGACTCACAAACGCATTAAATCCCCACTACACCAGAGACAAATACAGAAACATGGATTCACATATTTTGTCGGCTGGAAATGGACAACAGACAATAGACGTATTGAAGAATAACAGTTAAACACACATACACAAGCACACACAGCACTAAACAGTCTCCTGCGGCTGTTCCCTTTCTGCTACATTAGATCTGCACGTGGCCCTGGGGCCAGTCTTAATAATCATCAGAGATAACACTGCCAATTAGAATATTCATGACAAAGCCACTAAAGCGTCCTCCTCCAGCCCCCACCCCTCCCCTCCTCTCGCTCCTTTTGTCTAATAATGCAGTTTTTTTTCCCTGTTCAGATGAGTCAGTGTGGGGGCTTTATCTGCTCAGCATAGCGTGAGCCCCTTTACACGGATAACGCATTAGCCCTGCGTGACTCTGAGCACTCCGAGACGTGGGCACGTGGAACCGCTGCATACAGCCGCGGTCCGACAGCCACCCACTCGCCATTGGCTCCATTCCTGACAGTGGGAGACAGATATCGCCCCCAGCACGTCTCTGACCAAGCACTCAACAAATAAAAGAAACACTCTTTTTGGAAAAAATTAGGTTGACAGGGTAAATGCAGTGACGTTCAAGTGAGGTTTGCATGGTTTGATGGAGACAGAGAATAGAAAATAATTAATTCCCTGCTTTCACTATATGTTTGGGTTAAGGCATCAAGCAATACCTTCTGAAAAAAATAAAATAAAATATAAATATATATATATATGCGTCGGAGAGCGCTTTGGGAACGAGTATGCCCACGTCGCCAGACTTGCAAATCCCTGTCTAGTGTGGAAGAGCACAGCTAGGATGAGAGAACAGAAGAGCCAGGAGTGGCTCGCATATCTAGGCCTTAGAACCTGACAAACGTGAGGGGCGTGGACCATCCCACTGCGTTGCAGATGTCCTGTATGGACACACCTGCCAAGAAGGCCTTGGAGGCCGCCATACCTTGGGTCGAGTGAGCCTTGACCCTCAGAGGCGAGGGGAGATCAGAGGACTCGTAGGCAATAGTAATGGCATCAACTATCCACCGACTAAGGGTCTGCTTCGTAGCAGGAAGACCCCGCTTAGGGGGACCATAGCATACAGCAGTTGGTCCGCCCTTCTCCACAGGGCAGCTCTGTGGATGTATGCAGTTAAGCTTCTGCTGGTCAGGCTCCCTGAAGGGAGGAGGACAGAAGGCCTGTAGCATGATAGGCTGTGGTGTAACAGAGGGAACCTTAGGGACATACCCCGCACGAGGGTAGAGGAATACTTTGGCCATGCCGGGCGCAAAGTCAAGATACGAAGGGGCCACTGAGAGGGCCTGAAGATCCCCAACTCTTTTTAGAGAAGTAATCGCCAGTAGGAGGGCAGTCTTAATTGTGAGATAGTGATCAGAAATTTCTTCAATAGGCTCGAATGGAGACTTACAAAGAGCTTATAGCACCACAGCCAGGTCCCACGTGGGGACGCAAGATCGTACTGGGGGCCTCAGCCTCAGCGCACCGTGGAGGAAACGTGTAATTAGGGGGTGTCTGCCCACTGACTGGCCACCGAGAGGGGCGTGGTAGGCCGCAATGGC
>NW_015648510.1:16923-18053 GCF_001515625.1 Sinocyclocheilus rhinocerous
GTTTAACTGACGCAGATCTAAAATGGGACGCAACCCTCCATCCTTCTTTGGAACGATGAAGTACCGGCTGTAGAACCAGAACTCTCTGTCGTGAGGAGGGACCACCTCGATGGCCTCCTTCCTCAAGAGGGTGTTTACTTCCTGTTCCAAAATCAGAGCCTGCTCGGGGCCCACCAATGTGGGAAAGACCCCGTTGAATGGCAGCGGCGGCGCGCCGAACTGAATGTGATAGCCTTTTTCTACAGTCTGCAGGACCCAACGAGACACATTTGGCAGTAGTTTCCACGCTGCTAAATAGTCTACTAAGGGAACCAGTCTCTCGAGACTGGTCTCTGATGTACTTGGAGCTGCTAGCTCGGTGCCCTGAAGCGGAGGACCGGCAGGAGACGATCAAACTAACTGCTCTACTGACCCCTGAGGGGGTGGCGAGCATCTCAGCTCTGCTACGTTTCCGGGCAGAAGACACTGAGATGTGTGCTCGCTGGAGACTGCTGCGCCCTGGAACTCTGGCAGGGTTAGCAGACTGATCTCCTGAGGGCTCTGAGGAGAGACGGACACTGTGTAATGCGGTGCACCCCGCTCTTCCCCAGTAGGGGCCACCCTCAAAGGTCCTGAACTTCTTATGTCAGGGCCTTTTGGTCGAGGACTTCCTTTGAAGCACAACCCTCAGACCGGGCTTCGACTGCGAAGGCCCCGACCTAGAGCACCGCTGACCTCAAGCACGACCCTCAGATCGGGCCTCGCCTTAGAAGCCCCCGGCTAAGAGCGCCGCCGACCTCGGTCCCGTTGCGGGGTGTACGAGAGGCGACACTCAACTTTTGAACCTCCCTGTAAGAGGAGCTGGTACACGGCCGGGGCTGCTCCCGCCCAGCAGCCCCCAGAGCTAGAGGACGGCGAGGGAGAAACCGCTGGAATGCCGCCGCCTGTTTACAAGTCTCCTGGTATCTGTCGACGACGGAGTTGACGGCGTCGCCGAACAGACCAGAAGGCGCAAGCGGGGCGTCCATGAGGAAGACCCCATCTTTCTCCTTCATATCAGACAGGGTCAACCATAAATGTCTCTCCGCTGCCACCAGAGCTGCCATGGACCGGCCAATAGCACGGGCGGTCTCCTTGGTGGCGCGGAGAGA
>NW_015648510.1:18573-18912 GCF_001515625.1 Sinocyclocheilus rhinocerous
CCCTTGCCCACCAGCGCTGAAGTGGTTCGCAGCGGCTTGGAGGGCAAGACGAAGCCTTTAGAGTCGATGCCGTGTCGGGAGACAGATAGCTCGCGAGCGTCTGTTCTACCCGGGGCATCGATCTATATCGTTCACCCAACCCCGCCACATTGCCATAATAATCAGAGGCAGGGATGAATAAGCGATATATATATATGCTGATTGTGCTTACTTTGACAGACAACAGTAAATAAGACTCACAGAACATAAAATGCGACTGACACACACAGAGCGCTTGCTGAATGACAGAAAGCTGACGCCGGTTCCACCTCACGTGCTTTTATAGCTTCCTGGTCGCTA
>NW_015648510.1:20120-20525 GCF_001515625.1 Sinocyclocheilus rhinocerous
GTTCCACCTCACGTGCTTTTATAGCTTCCTGGTCGCTACATCACCCGCCTATGACGTCTCGCCCTTCCATTGGACTGATTACACATATGATTCAGAGCTGGTCACACTGAAAGGCGTTCCCAAAGTGTTCTCCGACGCAGCTCGAGTTCCTGAAGGGGAATGCAACGCGAGTCTCTGTTCTCTCTGCAATCTCTGATGTAATCAGCCTGGTTTCCTTTATATTCGCGCTGTTTTGGATGGATTGTTTGAATGCATTCGAAGAACTTTCCCGGAGTTTAGCGGCTTAAAATTATCTAAATCGCAAGCAGAGAAGCAAAATTGGGTTAAAGGATTAGAATAGAAATTGTGCTTCAGTAATTTTGCATTAATTGCGTTAAATTATTTTAACGCGTTAAGGATTGTAAA
>NW_015648510.1:20601-69427 GCF_001515625.1 Sinocyclocheilus rhinocerous
CCTAATATATATATATATATATATATATATATATATAATAGCACATTTTAAATATGTAGATGTATATCTGTTAAAAGTTTATTTTGTCAACCTTTAGAGATACACTAACATATGGCCTCAACTAAAAGCTACAAATGTAAGATTTTTCATGAGACCTTTAAAGCCTTAAAGACCTTTCAGAAACATGTCTTTGTGTCATGCTCTAATGCCACATTACCATTTTGCATTTATGCGGCTGCATTAACACTAATCAGCCACTCTGCATGTGCTGCTTATGTAAATGCTTCATGTTAAATTATGCAGATTTGAAAACCATATATTTTGAGCACTGGGGAGTTTATGAGAATGTTTAGTCTGTGATGAAACAATGACAAGTCCAAGACATTTGTATACTCAAACACTACAGAGAGAGAGAGAGAGAGAGAGCCACCACCGCAATGCCGTGTATTGGACTGCAGAGAGATATTAATTTTTCAATCTGCTAAGTTACTGACTGTACTGACAAACCATGCTGACTTAGGAAATGTGATGTAACCGATGTGATCAGCATGAGTGACATGGCAATTTTAAGGGACGAGGTCAAGTGAGCCGTCATCTGCGAACACTCGGTCAAGCCAGCCGCCACCTAGATTTGAATGCTCGTCTATTTTTGGAATTACGGTACGAATGTGTGGTGCAGCCAAAAAGCTGAGAAAGATGATTTTTGGAAGCTTCATGTATCACAACACCTTAATTCCACAAACAGGCGTGCAGCAAAATGACGGCTCACTTGACTGGGTCAAAGGGTTGGCTGGTGTCACTAGTGACCTGGGTCGCCAGTAACAAACAATGGAGTAATTAATTAAAGTGATTACACCATTTAAAAGCATTTCATGTGCGTTATAGGTTTTAAAAAAAAATTGATATCTGTGGTATATTCGCCGATGCCGATATATCTGCGACATGCTCATATCGGTCGATAAAATCGGCAAAACGATATATCGGTCGGCCTCTATAAATCAATCTAAACTGCAACTACATCATTAAAAATGTGTAATTTGACATTCATTTTAAAGATAATATATTTTAAAAGTAATAAATCACAACTGCATCATAACAAGTGTGTAATTACAAATATATTTAAGTACATGACATGCCTGTAAAAAGTTTCAATTGAACCCCACTCTCTCATGTACACAAATACGACAGTTAGCGGAAGCTAGAGATTACGGTTTATAAAGTTTTATATATGGATATTTTTACAAAAACTCATCAATTCACTTCAGGAGGCCTTTATTAACTCGCCGGAGCCATGGGGAGTACTTTTTATGATGGATGGATGCACTTTATTGGACTTCTATTGGACTATTGAATTCATTGCCATCATAAAGCTTGGAAGAGCCAGGACATTATTTTAATATAACTCCACTTATATTTGTCTAAAAGAAGAAAGTCATACACACCTAGGATGGCTTGAGAGTGAGTAAATCATAGGGTAATTTTCATTTTTGGGTTAAATATTAGTTTATATTAGTTTAGCATAAATTCTTGTCTTTGACAGTACACTTTAACCATATTTCAAAGACAATAGAATGAATTATGAAATTAGATATTAAGATGAATACTTAAGTGGGTCAAAAACACTTAGCTAAATATTCCTTTGATAATACATATTCATTGATTTGCAATTAACATGCAATTACATGTCTGAAAACATTACATTTAACTTGCACTTGCTTTTAAATTATATTTCCATAATATTAACTCTTTTTAAGAGCATGCCTAAGTGTACTTCTTTTTCACAAAAGCTTATACCTGGAATACTCTTTTAACAACCACTAACATGATGTTGTTGCTATTACGTTATCAAGACCAAGAGCATGTTAACAAAGCAATTTAATGCATAAAGTACACCAACTGGGTACATAGCCTGAACCCTTCAAAGCAGGCCATAGTGATGCTCTGCAATTCTATTGGTCACATTTCTGTGATGTCACTGAGGAGCTCAGTCAATGTCCTTGACAAACTCTGACAGAAAGCTCTTTCTGCTGACACCAACTTTGCTACAGCAGTTTTGAGTTTCTGGCATGACTCATCACTCTATCACGCTCACTCTTGTCTCTCTTTCCCTCTCCACAGCGCTCACTCCACCTCTCCTGTCTCTCCATATGCCCATCCCCCTTCCCCTCCCTAAAAAGAGGAGGATGTCCCGTAATCTCCCGCGTTGCTCGGATGCAGTAGACTAATTACGGGCTTTATGTGCCTCTGCTCTGGGGCTGATACCCCTATGGGGGGGGCAACTATCTCCTCTCTGGTGCTAAATGCGGCCTAGAGAATAACATAAGAGGAGATTACATTTAGAGTGGATTTTAGGCTGGAAATTAATAGTGAAGGGGGTGAAGGGAACGTGTGGAGCATAGCAAACATTAGTCTGTGCCACATCACAAAAGCCTAGGATTGGCTGTTTTATTGCCAGGAAAAGCATTTACTGGCTTTCTAAAGGTTTATAAGCTCTCGTATATGGCTGTTCTGTCAGCTCTTAAAATACTCCACTTATTGCCTCATTGAAAAGGTTTTTCACACATCACATGTTTTTCATACGTAATAGAAAGAGGCATTCAGGAATGGTCTGCTTCACTGTTGTATTTGTGCTTGGGAATCAAGAGCTGGTTATATTTGGAACTAGTATCATTTTTGAGAAGTTACAGATTAACTGTTTGATTTATGACATTTGTTTCAATGAATGGTTCTGGGACATCTGCGGTTTTTCACAGATGAGGACAGATTTATTAAGTAATAAATTAAGAGAGACAGTGTTATATTGTGAATACAGTGAAACATAAATGTTGTTAGGCGCATTGCACAGTGTACATAAAATCACACTGCACTGAATGCCTTAGAAAAGCGGATATTTATTATTATTATTTTTATATGGAACAAAAGCAAAAAGCATCACAAAGGCAAAGGCTACTAAAGAGTCAATGGCTACTAAATTTAGATTTTTTTTTTTTTTGTATGTTGTATACATATACACTGGAGAAACTAAATCCCAAGTATAGTACAATAAAGATGGTAAAGTTTCAGATCCAGTAAATATTAATAGTTAATTTTATTCAGTTGATTGTGCATGCTAGAATTGTGCAACAATACCTTTTATTTATTTATTTTTTTTAAAATAATTTCTAGGGGTTGGCAGTATGACCAAATTATGTATTCATGAAGTATGTGTGTATTACACAAACTTTAAAAAAATTTTTTTTTGATGAATGATGAATTTGGTGTAACATGCATATGTAGTACTTGAGTTACATTATAACATGGATAATGACTCTAAATTCAGATTGGATGAACCATATTCACCATATTCAAATCCACAGTAAAATATTTGTTATACGCCAGTGTTACTTTAGTATTATTTAAGTAATACTTTAGTATATTTTGAATTCACTTTTATTTTTGTACTTTCAGTTTTCGTTTTAATTTGTAAGTTGTATTTTTATGTTCATATATGTAGCTTTAATTTCTTTATTTCAGTTTTAGTTATTTTAGTACTTTAAATAAAATAAAGTTGGTTGACAAATTGCCATTTCTAATTTTTGCTTAAGCTGTTTGTTAAAATTTTTTAATATTTATAATAACAAGTATACATATCTAATATATATATATACATATCTAATATATATATATATATATATAGTTTATTTCAATTGCTAAAAATGATTTTAATAGTTTTAGTTAACAATAACAATACTGTTATACGCCATATATAACCTATAAATTATATAGAAACTGTAAACAACCAAACATTGTATTTTCACATTACGTCATGCTTCTTCACATTCTCTTATGTAAATATGTACAGTTCTGCCCACTGTTTGCCACAAATATATTTACTGTACGGTATTGGTACAGCAAAATTGCTATCACTACACATTTCTACCTTCACTCAGTATATACCTAGACAGGCAGTTTAAAGTGGTGAATATAAACACTGTCCATTCTTCCTTAAATTACTCAAAGATCTGCTAATGCAACTGATAAGGAAACAGAATCATTAAGGTGAACTGGAATCAATAAATCCTTTATGACTGCATCTCATCATGCAGCTCTCTTTTAACATACTCTATTTCAGAGAGCTTCATTTGGTTAAGAAAAGCTAGAAACAAATCATTAGTAACTGAATGCAGACAATATCCTCTGTCCCAATGTCATGATGACAGATAGGGGCTTTAATGCAAGTGTGTTACACATCCATCATCCGTACATGTAAATGCACTGCTCTTGATGAGAAGAAATAAGTGCTATTCAATTAGCACTGAAACGCTCACGTGTAATGGCTTTGACCCGTGTATAAAACACTGTTTTCAAGCTGCCGGGCTCTCACTCGCACATACTCAATCATTCAGGTTCTCTCTTTCACAGCCAGCAGTCCCTTCCCAATAAAAGAACAACTTCCTCACCGAAGTCAACCAGCTTGATTCCTCCTTCTGTGGTGAGCAGGATGTTGTTGCCCTTGACATCTCGATGGATGGTTTTATTGATGTGTAAATGCTGGAGACCCTTTAGACACAAGAGCACGTTACAGACCTAAACTCACTGAAAGGATACATTTGTGTTCATATTTTAAAATAGAGGATCAAGGTTGATTTTGGATTTTACCATGAGAGATTCATGTAGGATGTAGGCTATGATGGGTTCCTCCATGCGGTCTCCTCTTTTCAGCATACCTTTAGCCAGATCTGTGACAGACCCTCCATTACACAACTGCAAACAAACACATGAAATACATTCAAATACAACATTCATACAAAAAAAAAAAAAAAACATATACAGTGCAACTTGTTACATATGGTAATACAACCTTTTTCTGTGATAAACATAAAAATAAATAAGTTAAACACTTTTTTTTTTTTTATCCAAACATATAGAGAGCAAACCGTTCCCTTTCATGGGAACTTCGAACTGCGTCCTCTAGGGGTCGCTATGGGGAACGCCTCGTCGTGACCTGTGTCTGAAGCATACATAGAAAAACACCAACTCGTTGGCCGGCGACAGCCATGACGTCACTACGACCAAACCTATAGATATATATGGTAATACAACCGGTTTCTTGTAAAATAGTATTAAAAATAAATACATAAATAAGATAAAAAAATATATATAAATACATGAATTAAAAACAATCAACCAGTTATATATGGTAATAAACCCTGATTCCGCAAAAAAATAAAAAATAATAATAATAAAATAAAATAAAGACATATTTATGCAAACAGAGAGTGACCTATTATATGTGACCCTGGAGCACAAACCCTGTCACGGTTCACACACACACGAGGAACACGGGAACGAAGGAGCGAGGAGACACGGAGTAAAGTAACTCAAAAGGGTTTATTAAACAAAGGCTGGGGATCACAGGACTCGACACATCAGGAGCACAGGATGACGTTTAACGACTGACAAAGGACAAGAACTAGAACACACTTTAAATACACAGGAACTGATGAGGGGAAGACAAGGGACACCTGGAACTAATGACAACTAACATTGGAAACACCTGGGAACAATGCATTCAAAACACGAGACAGAGAAACTGGATGACAAAGACACACACAAAACCTGGCCCAGAGCCTGACAAACCCAGTCTTAATATCAGAATATCAGAAGATATTTTGTAAATTTCTTACCGTCAATATATCAAAACGTAATTTTTGATTAGTAACATGCATTGCTAAGGACTTCATTTGGATAACTTTAAAGGCTTTTTTCTCAGTATTTAGATTTTTTTGCACCCTCAGATTCCAGATTTTCAAATAGTTGTATCTCGGCCAAATATAGTCCTATCCTAAAAAAATCATACATCAATGTAAAGCTTATTTATTCAGCTTTCATATGATGTATAAATCTCAGTTTCAAAAAATTGACCCTTATGACTGGTTTTGTGGTCCAGGGTCACATATATGGTAATATGTGCGGTTTCTAGAAAACAAACAAACAAAACGTTTCTGGTAAGAGAAAGAAAAAAACATTTTATGCAAACATATAGAGATCAAGTTCTTATATATAATATATAATAATACTATATATATATAATATATATAATAATACAATCTGTTTCTAATAAAATAATAATAATAATAATAATAAACATTAATTAAAACTGTCATATGGTAATACAAGCTGCTTCTAGTAAAAAAAAAACATTAAAAATATTTTTATGCAAATATATAAAGAGAAACCAGCTATATATGGTAATAAAACATGTTTGTGTTAAGTAAATCAATCAATCAAAAAATACAAAGTAAAAAGGTGAAACAAACATTTTAAAGAGCACTTGCTTTTAAAAGGCCTCACTTTTCTAATTTCTAATTTTTCATGACACATTCAACACTACAGTACAACTATTTTTCCCTTTCATTATGTAGACCAAGCAGGTCAAATGATACGTTCCTCATCGAAATGCTGAAATTTACAGAGGAATATTTACAAAGATTGCAGCTGTTTGTAATGTACAGAGAGATTTTAAATAGTGCAGGGAAGCATGTTTAAAATGCAATTTTCCATTGCATTACAAAATCTAACACACGGTTTTTATAGCAACAGAATCCTATAAAACTATCTAAGGGTTGATGATGTGGTTATGATCAATGCTAAATGCTTGCCTTCAGTCAGAGGACACAGAGGTGAAAATGGTTCTTTTTTTCTAAGGCAAGCCATCTTGAAATTACATAAAATTGTCTAGCATGTTGCCAAGGCAACAACAATACCCTCTTATTTAGAGCCATTTAAATCGACCAAAGGGAAACACGGCTGTCTTCAGCCCGCTGCTATTGTAATGGGACACAATGTTTGTATGAATGCTTTGACAGTCTCTTATTCACAATATCGCAAAATCTATTCACTTCTATTTTGCTGAAAGAAATAGAAATACAGAGACAGAGATGTGCACTTTGTAGTTTAAGAAAAAAAAAAAAACATGTCTAACCAATAAAGAAAAAACAGCAAATTGCCTCTAACATTACCAATGCAACCAGTTACAAATCCTTTGAAAACAATCTGCTTGATCCGGCCTTTCAGCAGAACACTGAACACTTCAAAGAGAACATCAATGACTCACATCACTTTATGTCCCGAGAGGCCATTTACATTTTCAAATACATTTACTTCTATTTCCAAGACTCATCCCAAGGGGTTCGGATGGGTGGGTGGATAGACTTGATTTCCCTGATTATGCATAAAGCTCAAACATCTGCAGAACTGAAAATATGTAAAGCTGAATTGTGTCATTTCTGTGTCACTATAGCGGCACCAAACGGAACTGCAGCTATAACAGCATTTTTGAAATGTGAGAGGGTGTTGGCAAGGAGTTGCAATGGTGGTTTTAGCTGTTTTAGCACATTGCTATTTGAATGATAGGGTGTTATGCATTGATTGCAGGTGGGAAGTCAAATATGATATATATATGATATTCGGTTTCTGTTTTATATTGTCTGCCAGGGGAAAACTGTTTTCGGTCCAATTTTTGTAACAGCACTCCACTGAGCCATTTTGAGATATCATTTATGTCTGTAGCACAAACCTGTGGGGATTTAAATCTCAAAATGTAGCACTTGGTGGCCATTCACACAAAATAAATTTTTGTGTAAAACACAAAGTGCAGAGAAGTGGAACAGAAAGAAATGCAAGATCTAGAGATGCATTTTTTTTTTTTAAAGTACTTTTGTCATGACAACTCTCGGAGGGATTGGCATGGTAATGTACATGACAATGTTAATGTATTTGGTCTTGGTGGAATAGATCTGATACGCTGCTGCTGCTGCGGCAGAGCAAGTACAGAGACTTGCTACTGCCAATACATCCACAACATGCTGCGGTGAGCATGTAAGAAATATTGCTGCTGCAAATATAACATACATGAAATAACCCCCATACGTAGCAGATCTATACAGGTGGAGCTGGGGAAGGTGGAGGGTTTCCCCAAACATCTAGAGTTTCATGCCAAAACTCTGTATTTCTTTGAACTTGAGCACCATGTTTTTAGAATGCTGTGTCAAGCACAAGAAGATGTGAGATACAAGTGCAGTGGTCAAACACGTCTGTCTAGTGCATGTTTACATAAAAAAAAACTTAAAATCAGTGCATAGAAACACAAAAATGTGATCTGTGTGAATGGACCCTTTTTGTTTGTTAAAAACAAAGACTAACAGCACAATTGCGACTGTGTCTTCAATAAATTCAATAATATTACTTACATTTTAGACACATTATTGGGAGTTACTTTATCTCTTTTTGCTTCGTCAATGAAAATATTTAAAAAACAAATTCACTGTACACCGGTTTTCATGTGTCGGAGGCTCAAAGCAATTCTCAGTAGTGAAGTTACAGCCCAGAATGAATCAGTGTTTTTAAACAAGTTGGCTGAATGATTCAATGACTCATTCAAAGAGACATCTGTCGCCACCTACTGGTGTAGTGATGAAACCATCAGAATGAGTCATTAAAAACCACTAAATGCACTTACTGACAACACTGCGTGACCAACTTGAGGCCATCGCGAAATCTGCATGGGGAAATATTTTGCGCACAGTTCCAGAATGCCCGGATTTCTATTGAAATGACTGGATTTTGTTTATAAAAAACCAAAGAGCAATGGTAAATGCTCTGCATATTTGCTTAAAATGAACTCACCCTCAGGCCATGCAAGATGTAGATGAGTTTATTTCTTAATCAAAACAATATTTTTTAGAAGATTTTGAGAAAGCAAGTCACTTACTCACCAATGGATCAATGCCGTCAAAATGAGGTACAGCCTGCATGTTTGTAAGAAACAAATCTATCATTAAGGCAATTAAACTCCAAACTGTAGCTTCTGGCCAAAATATGAACCCATAATTCATAACAATGCTTCCTCCAGTGAAAAAGTCCCTCCCCTGTTGTCCTGTAATCCACAGACATATTTGTTTAGGACAGTTTTGCTTGCAAACGTGCTTGATTTGTGCATTTTTCTATCCTGATTCAGACAACTTTTTCGCTGGAGAAAGCAATATTATGGATAGAGGACTCGTGTTTCAGCTGGAAGCATCTGTTAAAAATATTTGAATGATTTTATTTTTCCTTACAAACATGCAACTTTTCGCTTCACAGGACATTAATTGATAGACTGGATTCATGTGGATTACTTGTGGATTATTGTGATGTTTTTTTATCAGCTGTTTGGACTCTCATTCTGACGGCACCCATTCACTGCAGAAGATCCATTACTGAGCAATTGCTATAATGCTAAATTTCTTCAAATCTGTTCTGATGAAGAAACAAACTCATCAACATCTTGGATGGCCTAATTGTTGGGTTAGCTATACCTTTGACAAAGCTCTTTCTCACTCTCTGCAATACATTAAGAAACACTACAAAATGTTATTTACCTCTTTACGTTTCCTGTCTTTTTTCTTTTATAACCCCTCTTCAAAAGGGCAACACAGCTTTCAATTTAACTTGTTCTGGATGTCCAAGTTTGGTAAGTGGTGGGCTGAAAGGGTCATTTCTCATTGGGTTGAACAAGAAAGGTGAAACGTAGACACTTGAACAAAAAAAAGTATGTTGATGGGTGTGAAATGGAGTATTCCCACAGCTCCGGACCCATTTTGAAATCTCATTATTACTGTGCCAGAAGGGCCTTTGGCATTGTAGCGCACCTTCCTGTTTCAGTACTGTTTACCAAAGTTAATTGAGTTAACTGCAGGGAGCTGCCCATTTCATTTATAGCTACAGTACATGCTTCAGAGTCAAGCACAGAGGCGGCAGCAAACATGTTCTTCATTTGAGTTGCTGATGCAGTGACTGAAGGTAATTGGTAATCAGGTTGTTCAATAAAACGAACCTTAGTCAATATGGATTCAAAAATGGACCCTACACTCCTAAAAATGAAGGTGCCAATAGAAGGTTTTTACAGTTATATAGCATTAAGAACATTTTAATAATCTAATGAGCCTTTTTTCAGCTACAAGGAACATTTAGTGCAATGGAAAGTTCAACGGATATTAAAGATACTAATAAAGAACCTATATTTTTGTTTTTGCACTCCTGGTCTTATTTGTACTGCTTTTACCTCACAATAAATGCCATTGTATTACACTTATAACACAATCATTCACAGTTGCAGAAGAAAACAATTATGCCAGCACTAAAATCACAGACATAAACAGGTCCGGTTCTTGACGGCTATAGAAGGGTGGGCTGGCAGATATCCTGGGTGGGCATTTTTAGTCATCATATCATCATATAGTCTAGAAGATATTTATACTGTAGATATTGCTATATTAACTATATTATATGTACACTGAAAAAAAGCTTTCATGGCCAGCCTTTCACAGCAAAATATTTTGTTTTCTTTATTGAATAGTAAAAAAAAAAAAAGCCCTCTTTGTCCTCTTTCTCTGGATCATTTCTCTGGATCAGTTTCAACACTGGTGATTATTTTCAACTAACTTTTTTATTTATACCAAACAAGGCCGTAATCATGTCTATAACATTGGGGGGGACCAATTATTTTATTTTGAGGAAAATATAAAGACCAGACCTCTATGGTAATGGTACTTATTTAAAGAAACTAAATAAATAAAGGATAAATTAAAAGAATCAATTAATAATAAATTAAAACAAGAAAAAAGAACAGTAAAAGAACAAGAATACGAATTTTTGTAAAGTAATCAATCTGAACTGCAAATAATATTTTTATTTTTAAATATGCACCCATTCAATTTCAGTTGTTTTGTTGAAAACGCAAAAGAGAAAAATGCTATTGTCATAATCAATTATGAATTAGGCTACATGAATCACGTAAATGACAGACCTACTTTCTATTCAAAACTGCGGAATTTGACATAAAAAGTCGAATAGTTTGCATCACTGGTCGTTTACATCATAGAAGGGGAACGCTACGTTTCTTACCGAAACGTTTCTTATCGAGCCGACTGTTGCTATAGTCAATTAATAATAAATTAAAACAAGAAAAAAGAACAGTAAAAGAACAAGAATACGAATTTTTGTAAAGTAATCAATCTGAACTGCAAATAATATTTTTATTTTTAAATATGCACCCATTCAATTTCAGTTGTTTTGTTGAAAACGCAAAAGAGAAAAATGCTATTGTCATAATCAATTATGAATTAGGCTACATGAATCACGTAAATGACAGACCTACTTTCTATTCAAAACTGCGGAATTTGACATAAAAAGTCGAATAGTTTGCATCACTGGTCGTTTACATCATAGAAGGGGAACGCTACGTTTCTTACCGAAACGTTTCTTATCGAGCCGACTGTTGCTATAGTAACGAATGCAACTTTCATTGCACAAGCTCTTTACTTTCAGTTTTCATTCTTACATTCAGCATTAACAGCAAGCCAAAAGGGGTAAGCTTTCAACTGAACTGCATTTTAGACGCTTATATTATGCTCTTGCCCCGTCCATGCAATGAATGCACGTTATTGAATGAGCGGGTTTTTTAGAACATTAAAATTGCTCAGGTAATTTCAGTGGTAGGCTATAATACATATTCATGTAGCCTATTAAACCCCCCATAACTCGCAAACTCCCCGTAATAGCGCGCAAATATCCATGCTCGTTTTCGCTCGTTGTCATGCCTCTGCTTTTCTGAACAGACTGAAGCCGCGTGAATTCAGCGTGCCTTGCATTCAGCAAATAAAAGAAAAATGCTGCAATTTTCTGGTGTTATTGTTGGGGCAGTCTCCAGCTATATCTTAAACTTATCAAAATACAGTCAGCTTCAGATTGGTTTTAATCACTGCATAAAAAATATAACGCAATCTTTATCTAATTCTGATTGCGTGGGCAAGATAGTCATTTGGGTGGGCTCAGCCCACCCCTGCCCATGTCTGGAGCTGGCCCTGGACATAAATCATCCAAAGTTAGTTTGAATCTCAGTTCCTACTGTTAAATTTGTAGAGTGCTTCAATGTGTCTGAGTGCCATGAAGACTAAAGAGCAAAGCTGACCTCATTACGTCATGACAACATCAACCTGAGATCACCTGCCATCATTAAATTTCACACTGACACCGACAGATAGAAAGATTGAGACATGTATCTGACAGCGAGCAACTTGAATGTTTTACTAAACACTTCCTTCAGGTACTGCAACATTAACATCCAGGTTCAGGTCTATTCAGTAAAGTCATCAAAAGTGCCACACTTTTGTTCTTGCTTTACCAACAGAGACAACGAGAAAATCAAGTGTCTGCATGGATACAGAAGCAGAAAAGTTCTGAAGAAATAGCGGTGAGAAAACAGCAGTTAAGAAAGCATCTGATCATAGCAATTCGGCAGTCAAGTCAAGTCACGTTTAATTATATAGCACTTTATACAATACGTTTCTTTACAATATTAAACACGAAAACATGAAAAAGTGTCAGTGTTACTTTCAATTAAATTTACAACTTGAATTTGTACTATAAAGCAGGTCTCCTGTGTGTACATGTTTTTACTCGCGTCTAACCTAGATTCTAGGAAGTCTTGGAACTTCAGGAGTGCATGAGTTAAATTGACTATTTTTATGGCCATTTTGGAGCTAAATAGCCCCCATTCACTTCCATTGTGTGGAAATATGAGGATGAACATTCTGCTAAACAATCTCATGCTGTGCTTCACAGAAGAATGAAATTAATGTTGGTTTGAAATGATGTGATAAAATCATTAATTCTGTACCTTTTAAATGAAACTTTTTCGTTTAATTTCTTCCTGATATTGTTCTATTTTTAGACCGCATCACTCTGGATTACCTCAGGCTGCTGAGGACATGTTATTAATGTCATCTACTGACGTGTCATCAACATAATTCCTCACGTACAGATGAAAAGACTCAAGACTAATTCTGCCATCTTTCCTCAGCTCCCACTGCCAGCATGGCTGATGCCTTTCAAAGTCTTAACATGCAGGCTTAAAAAAAAGAATAAGAAGTAGAAGAAGCTTTGACTTGCAGGTATACACTCTTAGGGCCAGATATAGGCCTACTAAAGAGGGCAAATTAGCTCCAAAACAGTGCCGATTGGCGTGGAAATTTCTGCAGGCGATTTACTGACAACACTCAAATTAAAGAACACAGACGCAACATCTCATTTCCATAATGACCAACGCAATCTACTAAGCGCAGCGTAAATTAGCGTAAGAATATATGTTCAAATTTGGATAATGTGTTCTTCTGGCATTCCAAATAAATTAATATGTGTGGAAAAAATCCTCTCGATTCTACCAAGCGCTCTCTGTTCTCTGTGGTGCCTCCTCCTAGCAACAACAAATGCTTTTTTGGGGGCGTTAAATAATGGCGCAAATACTTGTAATTTGACGAGTGCAAATGTTAGTAAATCGTGTTGCGTGATTCATTTTAATACTCCCCTCCCATAAATTTTACTTCTGAAAGGGAAACTCCAACAAATGCATATTCATTAAGGTCAGACGCAAAAATAACTGTCCACGCCTTTTCAGCGCTAATTCTTCACTGTCTTTAGTAAATTCTGACAGTACTATTTTAACGCAAAAGACGGTTTGCACTGGCGCAAGCTGTTAGTAAATCTGGCCCATAAAGGGATGGTTCACCCAAAAATGAAAATTCTGTCATTATTTACTCACCTTCATGTAATTTCCATAAAAACATTCATCAATGCACACATAAGTTATGGCAAACCAAAACTCAAGCACACTTGCTTGACGTGTGAGAACCAATGAGGTTCATTCTTGTGTGTTACGTAGCACGTTTGAGATTCTGTAAAAACCAATGAGATTTGTTCTTGCGCATCAAGCAAGTACGGTTGAGCCTGATAAATGCAAATATGTGAATAAAAGCCTAAATTAAATATGGTCATCATATAAAGTGATTAGAGTCTCTTCAAGAAATTTCGACTAAACCACTAAATTATTTTTATGATCTCTTTATCAACTTTTTGAAGTGTCAAAGTTAGTTGCATAGACTCTCAATGGAGGGACAGAAATCTCTCAGATTTCATTAAAAGTATCTTCATTTGTGTTCTGAAGATGAACAAAAGTCTAACAGGTTTGGAATGACATGAGGGTGAGTAAATTATAACAGAATTGTCATTTTTGGGTGAACTATCCCTTTAAGCCCTCATTTACTAGTTACTTGGAGTAACATACCTGGAGCTTCTGACTTTGAATATTTAATTTGAGCTGAATGTTTTGTTAAGTGCAGCAGACGATCAAATCACTAACTTTCTTTGAGCTGTGTGTGTGTGGCCCTCACACCTTTATAAAAAAACACCGCTTTTGTTCAAGCGACCTTATCATTTGCACTCCAATAATGAGCTAGGTGTCCGCTTTCCCACAACGTTGAATGAAAAAGCCCTGACAAACAATGGCATTTTAAAGCTCATTGTGAATTAATGATGGGCACAAGCTAAACACATCAGACATGGTTCGGAAAGGGCTTTGTTTCAAAGGGTGCGCCAAAGAACCCGCCATTCAATACAGG
Source organism: Sinocyclocheilus rhinocerous (assembly GCF_001515625.1). Classification (NCBI taxonomy): domain Eukaryota; kingdom Metazoa; phylum Chordata; class Actinopteri; order Cypriniformes; family Cyprinidae; genus Sinocyclocheilus; species Sinocyclocheilus rhinocerous. The sequence goes on from NW_015648510.1 coordinate 35,079, forward strand.
AAACAAGGCCAAAAACCACAGCCACCGCTTTGACCATATTAAAGGGAATGAGTGAAATTAAACTAAATTAATTTGATCTGTTGTTTTAACCACAATGTGTTAAGTTGTATATAATTACATATAAAGACATTGACAATAACAGTTTGAAACAATGTGTTGCTATAAAACTGTCTATAGTAACTACATTAGAGTTGTTCCAAGAGTCAATGTTGCTTGAAAGTCACAGAAATCTCCTTGTTTGGCAAGGACTTTATTAAATATATTGGAGGTACCCAAGCAATATCTATAGTATAGAGACTAGAATATCACAGTAATTTTAAGCAACCCCAAATGCCAATGTCAACACTCAGAACATTGCATAACACATGGCAACAACCCACAACACCTTAGCATTGTGGCAGAGAGTAAAGAAAATGTATGATTGTGTGCATCTGGATGAGGCATACTAATAGACGTGCTGTCCTAACAAGCATCATTGAGATGGATAGTAGATAGTACCTGTGAAATAATAACTACTTCATAAAAATGGGATGCAAAAGAAACTTTATCCTTTGACTTCACAAATACATAAAATCAGGTATAATAGATTTGTTAAAGTGAGTTGCTTTAACTTACAATATATAATACATACACATGCATGTATATATTTAAGAAATATATCTTAAATATATTTAAATATGATATAATTTAATAAGAATATAAATATATACATGAAAATATTTTCAAAATATATACTGTATGTGTGTGTATCTATATTTACATAATACATATACACAGTATACACACATATATTATGTAAACAAAACTTTTATTTTGGATGCGATTAATCGCGATTAGTCATTTGACAGCTTTTTTATTTTATTTATTTATTTTTTTTCTGTAACAATGAAAAAGTATTTGCTGTCAAAAGTATAGCTTTCCAAAAAATCATACCGATTCCACACATTTGAACATTTGTGTATACTGTAAAAAAAACAAAAAAAAAAAAACATTTATAGGGTTAACATTGATGTATTAACATCAATAACAACAATGCACATTCGTAAATATACTACTGCCCATTGTCAATTAATGTTATTATAAATGTTGAAAACAGTTGTTCTGCTTCTGCTTTTTGTGGAAACTGAAACTGAACTGAATCTGTTCAAAAGAACAGAATTTGTTTATAACAAAACTTTTATTTTGGATGCGATTAATCGCGATTAGTCATTTGACAGCTTTTTTATTTTATTTATTTATTTTTTTTCTGTAACAATGAAAAAGTATTTGCTGTCAAAAGTATAGCTTTCCAAAAAATCATACCGATTCCACACATTTGAACATTTGTGTATACTGTAAAAAAAACAAAAAAAAAAAAACATTTATAGGGTTAACATTGATGTATTAACATCAATAACAACAATGCACATTCGTAAATATACTACTGCCCATTGTCAATTAATGTTGTCTTTTACATTAATGTTAATTTATGCAGATTAAGATGTTAAAATGTGTAAAATGCATACGTTAAAAAAACAATAACAAACATAGATGAATAAATACTACAAATGTTGTGCATTGCTATTTCATGTTAGCCACTGCATTAACTAATGTTACCTATAGAATCATATTACAGGTTTTTGCAAATAACTTGAGCAATGATGCAAGCACCATGTTATATTGATTGTCTCCAATTTTTAAGAATCCAGTCAATAAATCCACTTCATCAAGTAGGCTTTTACAAGCTACATATCCGCAAAAAGCCAAGCATTTTAAATGAACAAAGAATAACAGTGGTACAGAGACGTACTGTTTCATTTGAAACTACAACAATGAACCGCTGCCGTCAGTCCTATCAGTCATTAACCACCAACTGGAGCCTACAAGTCAACTTGAACAAAACCCAATAGAGATCATTTCTGATATCTTTGAAGTTATAATATGACGGAGCGGAGTTGGCCCCTTATACGACGAGGAACCGGTGAGTACAGATGAAAGCGTTTCCCTTCATATCCATAATTAGAACCTACAACACAAAAGAGAGGCAGAACAAGCACCGGGCCTGATGAGCAGCCAGCAAAGTGGAGGACGCGATTTCTGTGAGTCCTAACTGTAATCAGAGGTCACTCAACGTGGAGGAGCCTTCTTCCCGGATCCTACTGAAATACGGAAAATTACAGTTCAGAGGGGACGACTGTAACCATGGCAATTTACCCCCGCTGCGTTCCCTCGTCTCCTCAGCTGCTAACTTGCTGCTGACAGCTTGAATGCTCGGCTGTGACTCGAGCCAGAGGATTAACTTCCACATTTGGATTGCTGACTGTGGATTTTGCATGCAGGAGTTTGCATACAGAAATGCAAAGATCTTTGGGGAAACACGAACAAGAAAAAAGATCATTCCCTCTACTGCAGCCGGAGAAACTTGCTTAAAGCTTTGCAAAGGAAGAAAATAGCTTTTGTAATTTGTGGCAACTGTGTTTGGAAAAAAATAGAATGTGGTTTCTTCATGGAGCCTGAGAAAAACATGCTTTACATTTTCATCAAAAATAGGTTTCAGCTGAAATATGCAGAAATCTTTATAAACATATGATTTTTTGGACAGTGACAGTATTTGAACAAGTAAGGCATTCAAAATAGCATCGCTTTATGTTATAAAATTCAACCAAGTGGCATCTGTAAACAAATAATTCCAGAGATATTCTATTTGCACTGTGATCATCAGAGAACAAAGATAAGTGGTGGAGATGTTCAGGGGCACAGCGTCTTGTAAATATTCTGCTGAGCACATGTTAAACTCCATGGCTTCAAAGAACTACAATGTTTATAAATGTCTGAGATCGAAAGTACATTTAAAGGTCACAAGGACAAAACCTCTCACTGAGAAGATTACTTCCAAACCTGTACATCTGAAGCTTTCATACAACACAATTTTGAAAACCAACTGCAAATAATTCGCTCCCTACTAAATTTAGTGGTTTATGACTGATATGGGTTGTTTAGTAACCTTGGACTTATATATAGAAAGCAGAGTGGCAGATATAATGCTGGTTTATGTGGTTTAATGACAGCACAAACAATTTCATAAGACTTCTTTTAAACCTTAATACAAGTTGGTCAAGCCCTAAATCCCAACAAATATACTCCGGCCATCACCTATGTTTGGATATGTACCAACATAATACCATAAAGTTCCATTTGAAGTACCTTAAAGTCCCATGTAAATAGCATGGTACTGCATGAGCAAAATGTTATCACTAAGTATGATGGCATATATCAAAGTACATTGGTATTACCATCCAATAACATATCTGTATCACTGTACCTTGGGGGAGTTATTTAGTAGGCTTTAATTTTAAAAACATGCCTTGAGGATATTTGAAAAAAGAGCACAATTTAAACAAACTGAAAATGATGTTGTATTAGTCTGAAATTAAATTATGCATTATGTCACTTCTGCAATTTGGTGAGCTGAAATTAAACTTTCCCAGAAGGTTTTTGTGCATAACCATTCAGGCCGTTGTGGCGATAAAATGTAAAACGTATTATAATTTTACATATTAAACTAAAGAATACAAATGATACACATTAAATACTAGGTGTTTATAATTTAATGTTCTTGCACATTCTAATTACTGTATGATTCATCTCTAATAACACAACTTCTTTAGTAAATTCGATACAACATTTATGGGCTGTTTGAACACATTTTTTTCTGGATAATTACTGCTGAAAGACATAACTACTGAGCATTATTCATCAATATATAGTTACAGAATGGTTAAATATAAAGCAGCCTCACTGTCAGAATACTGTTATCCATTACAGTGATAGACCATCTCTTTCCTGTTAAAGCCTGCGTGTCTGAATGCAGAATTGGTATCTAAACATACTCATCTTAGGCAGACGCAGCCAGTCCACATTAACAGTCATCTCCACACCCCCATACCTGTGTCCTGCCACAAAAACTCTGTCCAGACCTACTTCTAATACTAAAGTCTCTTATGTAACACTTATCTTATCCCATTTCCACAACACACACCTTTATACCTGTCTGTTCTCAAGCAGTCAAACAACAGAAAAGGTCACTATAGGGCCTTTCGCACCGCGGGAACCTTTTCATAGTACCAGAACTAATTGTGGAACTACCCACTTTTTGGCATTTTCGCACCGCCGGAACTGGGTACGATTTTAGTACCGGACTGCCTTTTTCGAGAACCAAATTAAATCGTCCCAGTACTTTAGTACTATACATTTAGTTCTGGAACTAAAGGGGTGCGAAAGGCCCTTTTGATTACTGTAGGCCTAATGTGTTTTTAAAAATAATACATACATTTATGCAAAATATCTTGATTGTTCTAAAAACACAGAGATTCTTCCTGATGTTCCATAAGATTTGAGAAATGTTCTCTATGTTCCAATTTAAACATGTTCCCAAAAATACAGAGGTGTTGATACTAATAATCTTTTATTAGCAGCACATTTCGCTAATCCTCTTTAAACAGATTTCCACTGCTTTCATACATACCCCATCAGCCCACACTGTGATGACAGCAATAAATCCATAATGTGATAATGATATAGCATGCAGTACACTTTGCCCTGATTTACAAACACATTTGCATATGCATGTTTTCCGGCTGCAAATATAATAACGGTGATTGATTATGGCATTTAAAAGTGTTTTGCTGATAATTTCACTAGCCCAATTTAACATGTGTGTGATATACAACAAGCTTAAATAAATGAGGCCCACGTGCATGACATAGAATTGAACTTTACCTCTATCACTAGCCATAGCTGGTCCCCGTTCTTGACGTCCTTCTTGTAGAACATTCCAAAGAACTTGACGACATTGGGATGGTCTGAGAGAGCTTTCAGGATGTTATACTCGACTTCAATTTCCTCGTCAATATCCTTAAAGAAACAGATTAACTGAATTGACTTTTAAGAGAAACAGGGCAATGGTTCAAACTTCTACTTTCATTTTTGAGTAAAAAGAAACATTTCTTCAACTATTCAGTGGTTAATGTTTCAAAGAGAGTCACTGATGCAAAAAAATATATATATATATTTTTGCAGGTCATTTTATCTATTGAATTTAGCAAAACTGCAAAGGCCATGAAATGTCAACATTAATAAAGCCCCACAGGCCACAGCGGTATACTACACATGAGGGATATATTGAAATAATATTTGTTGGCTTCCACGTCCTCCAGTGTTGGAAAATTACTGTTTACTGATTGAACCTGGAGGAAAAACAACCTCTGAATGTAGAATTTGAATGGATTCGGTTCATGGGTCTTTTCTGTGATGCCTTTTGGCTTCAAAAGTGCTCCATATTTCTATTACTACACATGATTACTGCATTTCCTGTGCTTGGAAAGCGGTGAGAATACATATTTGTGACTATCTGAGGTACAATGACCACGGCAGCTGCAGTCTATTAAATTAAGCCTAGATTTATTTGATCTAGACGAGTAATTTTAAATATACTGGCAGCCAAAGGCCATTGAAATACTTCCAAGCTTCCTTTCAGTACCTTGAAAGGGTGAACTGGAGAAACTCTTGTGAAGTAAATGAACACAAATTGCACATTTTCTGAAAAGCCGTCTCATCATGATTAGTCTGGGTATGTGCTGTTAGGGGCCCTTTTATTTGCCCAGTCACTAAAAGATAGAGTGTGTAGCTAGAGAATAATGAGAGAGACAGAGACACAGAAAGCCTTTTGGCTTTATCTGCAGGATATAGATGTTCTCTTCTTAATATGACAGTGGCGAGTAGATGTTCTCAGTGGTCAGTAATTGACTGCAGGCCTGTCTTAAGGCATAAACACTCTCACAGGTACACACAAATGCGCAAATACATGCATATGCACACAAATGGGAACTGATTGAACCTGAAGGGCGTACAATGTCTCTGCTTTTAATCTAATTTCTGTGCAAATCTGACCTTGAGTTTGCTCTGTGTTTAAAATTTACGACTCAGGGTTCGGCAAAACAGGACTTATAGATGTGCATGCTTGTTGTATCTCTTTGTGACCTAAAAACACACACCACTTACAGGTTTGATCTAGCAGGGTTTTACTCACATGGATTGGATCCAGTATTTTGACGGCTGCTTTGCTGCCATTGACCCTGTTAAGCACTTTATAAACTTTCCCATAAGTCCCTTTACCAATAGTCTCAATGATCTCCCAGGTGTCAGATGGATCTGGAAAGCTGTCAAAGACAATGGATTTTGCTGAGCGAGGAAACATCTTCCCGAGCGATCTCCTATGGAGAAAGAGCACACATTGAGTCTGAGTTATAGATGGCTGCCTGCTTTTTTTCCATTTGACTTATAGTGGTTAACTTGGAAGTTGTTTTTCACTTGTGATGCCTGTACACATGAGATAACACCTTTTAACAACCATGCGATGAGTAAAAGAACCTATGCATGAAAATACACACTAATATGTAAGGAATTGGTACAGCTCTTGGTACAGCTAGGACTATTTTTGTATGACAGCAATGTTGCTTCAGGATTAAAAAAAAACTATATTTACAGTAGAAACATGTCCTACGTGATAAACTCACCCTTTATTATGTCTGACTTAGCAAATCCCTCAGACTTTTTGCAAAAGTTGTTGGCTTTTGCCTGTCATTGAGGATGGGATAGAAAACTTTGTACTAAAATGTTTTGGCTCAATTTACGAGAAAAGCAGGAAGATATTATCAAGGGCTGAAAGATCAAAGGATGCCGTGAACCAATTTACCAAAGGGTCAGAAGTAGGTCCTTCAAAGACTACATTATGTGGATATTGTTCGACAAAACCTAGCAGTAACTATAACATAGAGAAAGAAAACATTACATTTCGGTTTGCACAATGCTAAAACTTTGACAGAAACTTACCCCATAAAAGAAAGCCGGTAGCAGAGTTTTACAAGTTCTGAAGAAACATGAATGGTGCTTGCCTATGCTAGAGTATTATGGGTGGCTGCCAGGGCATTGCTTTGTAGTGATTGAGGTGTTCTAGATGCTTGCTAGGTGGTTGTTCACTGTCCTAAATGAAAAGAGCCAAGTGTTTATGAAATTCTGATTTCTAGATATGACTTGGAGGTCTTTTGTTAAATGCAAATTTTGCCATTTTCCTCTCCTCCAAGAAAAGGGGTGTCCAGTCCTGCTCCTGGAAGGCCACCTTCCAGCAATTTTTAGCTTTAGCCCTAATTAAACACACATGAACCAGCTAATCAAGGTAATCAGGATCACTTGGATCTTCCAAGCAGGTGTGTTGGAGCTAAAATCTGCACAAAAGTTACTGTGTCCCAATACAGAGGCTACATTTGAAGACTGAATGCATTACAACAGTGCGACAAAGACCGTCCCATCTCGAAGTCTCCTTAAAATGGGTCCTTGAAACACATCCTTTCCCAGGACATGAAAGATACAACAGATGGACCCTTCACGACCCAGACTTTCCCAAGATTAATTGCGTAAATGATACAAGAGGGTCTAGCTGCAGCCTTGCACTTGCACTCTCAGACTTGCATTCTCAGACTTGCACTCTCAGACACTTGCGCTTCCGCTAGCGACGTCACTTGCAGTCTTTTATTTTTTTATTTTGTTCTATTTATTGATTACTTTTTGTTTGAATCGCTCAACATTTTACAACAGTAGCCAGGTGGTGAAGACAAGAAAAAAGAAACTAAATTACAATGTCACTTGCAATCGCCACTTGCACTCTCCGATACCTGCGACGTCACTTGCAATCGACACAAATCGTGCGTGTTGCCAATGGAGACAAGAAGCTGTGGTGATTAAACATTTATTTTAAATCAAATGAAAATTAAACCCTTTTATTTTTTAGCAAACAAACTGAGGTTTACTCTTGAAATTATTGCATGGAAGAAAAATTATGTGAATATTCCTTTAAAACATTTTTAATAGGCTAAAAATTTTATACATTTTTTCTACAATTAAGTGATTAATCTGGCTGTAATATTTATTTTTTTATCATTTAATTGTTTTTTTTTTATTTGATAGAAAATTGAATATTTAAAGATGTACAATATACTGTACAAAAGTAATACAAGAGTAATATATTTCTGTTACATGTTAAACCGTACTTTTATTTTGACAGGTTGCCATGAAGTTTCTGTGTGTATACAGTATGATGATGCTAGTTTTCTCAAATGAAACGGTAAAATTCTCGCGAAGCAGCTCTAGAGATAAATTTTTTGTGTTCATGCCGTCATATAGTGAACAAAACCGCGTTTCCGCCATTCATACATACAGAGGCAAGCGGAACATGCAGGATTCATATTTAAACCGTCTTTTTGCATTTTAATATTCACAGAAACTAGTTCATATCGTGATTCGAATTGAGTGGCAGAGGCTACTTTTGATTTATTTGTCCAAAATTGATGAATTCCGTGGCATTCCGCGCTATAGAGTAAATTACATTTTTCTGTAAGGACTCCGCGATCCCGTCCGCGTTTTCGCAGAAACCATATGGCCCCTAGAAATGTAACCACACTTCAGAACATTTCGGCTTGCCCTGTGTGTTGTTTGAACGAGTTGCAGGGGTGACCTCACGTCACATGGTCTCTCTTTCTCTCTCTGTAGCGTATGCGCCCAGATGCGTTCTCAGGTACCGAAATTTGGCACCGATTGATTTACCATGAATCGGTACTAGGTAGTACTGATGCAATTCGGTCGGTACCCAACCCTAGTAAATGATAACAGGAATATTTTGCAGGATTATGGAAATGCAGGATTATACTTAAATGTAAGTACTGAGTTTCAAATCAATCAAATATCTAACATTACAAAAATGCACAAACGCTGCAAAGGATGGATCGGAGGATGCAGCCTCTGAATTGGGACAAGGCTAGGCACCCTACAAGTGCAGGTTTGGACACAGCTGATCAAAAGCAAATCTTATGTCTGATCACTTAAACAAGTAATAGCATACATTTAAACAAAGTTGTGTTCCCTTGAACTGAGAGGAACTGTTTGTGTTATAACCTTCAATAATAAAACTGAAGTAGATAAGAGGATTGTTGCCAATGTTGCATCCCTTCCTTTCATTTAAATAGTTCCCACAAAGCTCTTGCTCCCTGTGGTTTAAGCACCTCATAAGAGTCTCATATTGTTGTGATGGAGAATGTGGGCATGTCTCTTTAATGTGAGTGAATAACGGAGACCCTGATTCAAGCAGCTTTTATGACCTCGTTTTTGTTCTCTGCATGTGTCAAACAGTACGAACCGCTCTGGCTACCATAACCTGATGTGCCAGCTATAAAACCACAGTGAAGAATGGGATTCCTAATGAACTCCAGCATTAGCTTGGACAGTGAAAAAGTTGCATTGTGTATTTTAGCATGTAAGCTAATTTCACAGAGAGACCATTAAATTATCACACCAGACAGAATGGATTTCAGAGGGAATATTTGTATTGTCTCAAAATGAAGATTGACTTTCTAGAGCTCTGCTAAGAAATGCTTTAATGTTTGTTTGCATTTGCCTTACAAGCATCCAGGAATTTGCCTGTTGTCTTCCACAATATCAGGTATCAGATCACTCACCTTAAGAATTATACCTCGTTTTCTTTCTTTCTTTTTTTTAATTATTGTTGTAGAGCATAGTAGAGGGTCCACTTTTAGGATAGTCGGCCTTTTAATGGCTGTTAAGCATTACTAAGGCAGTTAAGTTGTGTGCACATTCAATATGACAAACAAGTGTTAGACTAAACAATACTTTGCAGAATTGTGTGAAAATGGAATATGTAAACATTCTTTAAACATTGTCCTATTGTGTTCCACAGAACAAAAAATAGCATATGGGTTTGAAATTTCATAAAAAAATTATTATGTTTAAGTGAACAATCCCTTTAATGCAAAATAATAATAATATGTCTAAACATTGTTTAATATATATATATATATTAAACAATGTTTAGACATATTACCATTATACACACACACACACATGCTATTTTTAGAGCAACCATACCAGTCATAAAATTAGTCATAAATACTTCTGTTGTTTAAAAGAAAAAAAAAGAAAAACACCTTAATTCCAAACAATAGTTAATCATGCTTGAAACTATGTAACTACTGTTAGTAATCACCCAAATTATTATACTGTCTGTCTGCCAGACTTACCATTTGTAACCCTACCGGGTGAAAGTTCAACCAGCACTTTCTCTACTCTAACTGCAATTAAACCCACTTTTAAGATAAAACTGTATAGTTCAACATGTCACTTACATTCCTTTCTAAAATGCTCGATGAACATTTTGTTGAATAATTCCATATTGACCCTGTTGAAGCAGTCGCAGTGTGTGAACACTTGTGGAGGAGTTAACCACAGTTAAAGCTAATCCCAGCGAGCCATGCCTGGCACTATTAAGATATGTTAGGATTAAGTGGAATTAGTCGACAACGCCATGAGCCTTTCCTCATTTAGATACTCATTGATACAGGCGCCAAAGAGAACAACTAAGAATATAACTCCAGGGGGACTACCTCTCTAACCCAAAGAAAATAACCAGACAGAGTAGCTTAAAGGGATAGTTTACCCAAAAATGAAAATTAGCCCATTATATTTACTCACCCTCAAGTCATCCTAGGCGTATATGACTTCCTTCTTTCAGATGAATCCAATCGGACTTATATTAAAAATTGTCTTTGATCTTCCAAGCTGTTTAATGGCAGTCAGCGGGTGTTGCAGTTCATCAGTCCAAAAGAAGTGAAATAAAGCACATCCATCCATAATAAAAAGTGCCTCACATGGCTCCGGGGGGCAACAGTTGTTCACGGAAGCAGCTCCGGGAAGATGCCGTATGTAGCAAATTAGCTCAAAAGTAAGAAGTACACGTAAGATGTCGGCGTTGCGCAACCAACGTTTGTTAACAAGAGCAAATACTTACTTTAGCAAAGGAAAACCAGTCTCCTCTTGGCTTATATCGAAATCCTCCGACATTCTTCTTTACAAATCCTCGTTTTGTACTTCTAATTCGTGACCGTTGTTTTGTTTTGATCTCTCCCCTGCGCTTCCGCGTTCGTCACTTCTGAGCGGCGTATGCACAACGCAGACGTCCTACGTCATCCTCCCGGAGCTGCTTCCGTGTACAATAGTGAGTGCAAGCTAGATTAAATTGATTATTACATTTTAAATATGGTTATTTTTCTTACAAAAATGCATCGATTCGCTACAGAAGGCCTTTGGTCACCCTCCGGAGCCGTGTGAGGCACTTTTTATTATGAATGGATGCGCTTTATTTCACTTCTTTTGGACTGATGCACTGCAACACCCGCTGACTGCCAAGAAGAAAGTCATATACACCTAGGATGCCTTGAGGGTGAGTAATTCATGGGCTAATTTTCATTTTTGGGTGAACTAACCCTTTAAGAAGCATCTTTATCCTTTGTTAGGGGTTTTACACCAGAGAAAGCTCTTTCATGCAGTGTTTAGTATTTATTCTATTGAAATTGCAATTTTGTCTGTGAATATGGTACACATTGCTGTGCTATTACTTTTTTATAGCAAAAATGGCACAATTTCCTTTTTCAGTAGCAAGAACTATTAGGTATTTTGGAAGATTCCTTAAAATTGTAATGCAGAGGAAGTAACAGCATTTGGAGCATTCCTTTCCCATTCATTTTTTCACATGGTGGAAGGACAAGTAAATAATCTTGTTCTATTTTCTCAAATTTTACACAAACTGTAGTGCTGCCTGAATACGTCTAGCTCAACCATTCAACCCTGTTATGAGAGATACTGTGTTAAGAAAATGATCAAACAGAAATATTAAGTTTATCAGCAACTACAAACCAACATTTGGTCCCAAACTAACTAGCCCCCCAGTGAGGGATATTGTAATGTAGGCTAAATCTTCTATCCTTTTACCTACTGCTGCAACATCTTTCTCTTGGCAGTGGCTCCTTTCATCCTTTGTTGTACAAAGAACAAAACTCTTTGGCAATTAAGTTACTCTGTTTCAGGATGCAGTCAAAAGAAACATGTTGGCCTACCTGCTTTTTGGTAAAAACATGCAAAAGTTAAGAAAACAACCAAATCTCTTATAAAACATCATCTAAGCATGACAGGACATTATCGGTCATTACTTATGCCAAGTGATTAGCCTTCTAAACAGTGAGGCCACGTAGCATGTAACTGAGCACATGCAGAACTCAATGTAAAGTGTCTGAGGATCTTCCAGACATGTTCAGTAATGAATTGAGATTCTATATGTTACAAAACTCCATGACACAGAGACACAGGAGAAAACGAAAGATAAGACTAGCCCACCTCAGCACTCAGAAATTACAAGACATTGGGTGTGAGTGTGTAACATGACCTCCCCTACCTATGGTACTTAGAGGTTAGGAGGTGCATTAGCATATGCATTTTTAAGTGGCCCTTGCTAAGTAAGCCTCACTATTGCTGCTCATACTTAAGGTCTGAGGTATTAATGTTAATGGACTCTTCATTTGGGCAAGTAAGCAACCACCTAAAACACCCTAACAACCTTGCAACATTCTGGCAACCTCCTAGATCAATTTAATATTTTGGTAGAGAGTTTGCAAAAAAAAATGTAAACATAACTTTGTTCACAATTAAACATCACAGAGTAAGATACCTTTTTATTTTCGGGCCCCATGAAATTTTATTTTCCCCTAAATTATTTTTTCCATTTGATTTTTTTATGGATTCCATGGTTTATGATTCAGTAAAAACTTATCATAAAAATTATGTCTAATGAAATTAATTATTAAAACTTTAACAGTTTTATCATTCCTTTAAAATCTAATCAAATTAAATGAATTTAACAACAAAACATTGCATTTTTATTGTCGAACAAGACGTTGCACAACAGAACTGAATAAATTAATAAAAAAATACCTTGGTTGCATGATATTCCTTACAAAAAGTTTGAGAATTATATTTTAGTATGATATATTAGTATACAATAGTATATATCACTGTCATAATTTCTTCAAGTTAAACTGGACTTTCTGACAGGTTGTTGTGAAGGTATTTTATAGTTAAAATGTTTTTTGTTTTTTTACGGACATGCTCTCTACAGTCCTCAAACATTATATATACACGTGCATTTGCATTCTGTTCTCTTCTTGCACACCACGATTATTCAATTATGTACAAAGCTTGAGCACTATGGGTCAAACTACTTTTCAGTCATTACCTTCATCAAGTATGAAAACAATAGTAAAACAAACCCATACAAAATCTGGTCATTTTAGGTAATTTAAAAATCCCGGCCAGGACATGTCTGGGAAAAAAAGACGTATGGTCACCCCACATGACACTAAACACACATGGAAGAATTCACAAAGAACGAGAGCTGGTACTATTTTATTTGCACATGTTGTCTGTGCTTGTTTAGCATCCAGTTCAGTAAAGGATTCATGCAAATCAGGTAAAGCAAAAATGCTAAAATTTTGTACTGCACCACACATCTGATATACCCGGTTATAATGATCTTCTCTATAATTTGCTGAATTATTGCAGCCATAATCACAACAGAATATGCACAAACATTTCATTAATAAAATTCTGTAAGGAAGGTAAAAGGCAAATAGCAATACTTTTTGTGAAAATGGTACAATCTAATAAGAAGGCTAATTTACATATAAAGGAGGCGTTTGCCTCTTTAATTTATTAAATATGGTGCAGCACTGTTTCAGTGCACTTAGCACCTGTATTATAGGGTGCAAGGTCTTGCACTGAAATACTGTGTACAAAAGTGGCGCAATTATAAATGTAATGCAATAGTGAATTCACTGTACATTTGCATACCTGTTTTGCCCAGATGTCATCTCTGCCTGCTTTGTATCCAGAGAGCAACTTTATGAAAGTGCGCAGCACTCTGAAACATTTCAAGATAATACATTTTGCACTATGGTAAGTCCCCTTATTTCACCTTTTTAAAGAACAAAAGTCAAAGCAACTTGAGGAGAGTAAGGAAACAGGAGCCAGGACCGCCAGGGGAAGAAAGGAGACCTGAGCTAATTTACAAGGCTGTGAGTGGGTTGAAGTTTCAGTTTAACCTTTGCGGGGCAAAGCATGCAGACGAAAAAGAAGATGAAAGACTCATTTTAAGACAGCATTACAGCGACAACAAATGATCCTTAAACTATCAAAGTAGGAAATAGGTAATCCAAGCATTGTTTTTTTTTTAAATATGCACATTAAGAAGTCAACAATAGCACTTGACACAAAACTTTTTGCAACTTTTTCATTTTACTCCAAGTATGCTATATTTAACCTGTTGTACTACAGTATTATTATTATTATTATTATTAATAATATATTAATTCGCCATGCTACTGCAAAAATTACCAATTGCTTCCCAAGGTCACTCATCATCATTGAATCAAAAAATGTAACTCATGTTTACCTGAAACTTTAGATGCAAATCAAACCACATCCCTATGAAGTCTCATTGTGGCAAAGTCATTTATTATACAAAGGCACATGTACAAGCACACATTCAAAGCTCCAAATTACAGCCAATCCCACACCTGAAGGTATAAGCAAATCACTCACATTTGGTTATCTAACCCTGCCTTTACTAAGTTCATAGAAGACATTAAAAAGGAATGCATTCAACATAACTAATACAACTCAAATGCAATAAAGCCAGTTCCACAGATAACTCAAATGTTTGTCTTTTGTAAAAACAGGTCATGTTTTTTCTCTATTAGCAAAGAACTACAATGTGTTTAACTAATACTGCGGTGTCCCTAATTCTACAACAACCTAGAAACACCTGCTTTAAGATCCAACCGTTCAAGCAAAAGGTAAAAGCCCGCACCATGCATGTAAACAAAATTGAACTTACAGTTCGCCGCTACTGCTACATGCTCAGGCATCAATCAGTCATAGCCTCCCGTCGCAGAGAAAGGAGACTGTGCTAGTTACTGCCTACAGTTAGGTTATCTCTCTGTATTATGTATTATTCATCAACAAAAAGTAACACAATATTGTACAATATCCCAACATGCATGGCTTCTGACCGCTGCTTTAATATCAGCTCAGTGTTGCTGCTAGGCTGAGGTGACCTATGGAAGAAGGCATGCAATATCACTTGCAGATGACAGATTAAAACAGGCAAATGTTTGGACACCCATACTGTAACAGGTGCAATGGGGCATGACACCAGACATCAGGCTATATAACAGTGTGATAGAGTTTCTACCTACAGTGCAGGCACTATAGGTAAGAGCGGGGTAAGGACAGACAGTTTGATTTCTTTGAGGTTATGCTATTGTTCTGTTCTGACTCAACCCACAATGACTCTAAGAGTGCAACAGATGGTACTGTGATTGCTACTACATCCAAGCCTGCACCGCTGAAAATATTTAATGTGACTTATCTATCTTAGAGAGACATCTAGTGTCTTCACTTCTGGCAATGACAGCACCATTACCAAGCAGACAGGGTTATTTCAGTATCAGTATGGTAAGTACAGATATATTTAGTTGCTGCATTTGTTGCATTTCACATAACTTTTTTCCAAAAGGGTTGTTTTGAAAGCTAAAGTAATAAAAAGTATCCAGACTTCTTGTCCTATGTTGGGTTGCCAATGTAGGAGCCTGTTCCAACGTCTCGGGCTGAAAGAAGCGAAACAATCTGGATGGGTGGATGGCCAGCCCATCACATAGTTAACACACAGACATACACACATGCAAACATGCAAACCTCACACAGAAAGACCTCCTGTGACTCGAACCAGAGACCTTCTCGCTGCAAGCCAACACTTTTACCCACTGAGAAACCTTATTCCCCTGAGCAACATCTTTAGCTTCTAAATTATGTAACTGCAACAACAATTTTTTTTTGACGAATTCCGAGAGCTCTCTGACCCTCCCATAGACAGCAAGGATCGAAGCGGAGGAGACAAATTGTTGAATAAAGTCATTATTTTTTGTTTTCTTTGCACATAAAAAGTATTCTCGTAGCTTCATAAAATTATGGTTGAACCACTGATGTCATGTGGATTATTTTAAAGATGTCCTTAATACGTTTCTAGACCTTGATTGTGTTAGGATCCTTGCTGTCTATGGGAGGGTCAGAGAGTTCTCGGAATTTATGTTCTGAATTTGTGTTCTGAAGATGAACGAAGGTCTTACAGGTTTGGAACGATATGAGGATTAATGCCAGAATTTTCATTTTTGGGTGAACTATCCCTTTAAGTTGACTTGCAAAAAAAAAAAAAAAAACGATCCCTTTAAGTTGACATGCAATTGCAAAGTTACTTATAGTCAGAATGTCTGTTAGGAGACCATCACAATAAAGAGTTAGCAGATATTAAGCAGACAGCCTACTAATAATCTAATGAGAGTTAGTGGACATGTAGGTGCAAAGTTACTTATTGTCAACAGACTGTTCAAAAGAGACCATCAAAATAAAGTGTTACCGGAAATGGGAGTGGTTCTTGTCCATGTAAATCTTGCCGCCATGATGCTAAGGTATTGTGGGTGTTTGACTGAGCATTGTTAGGTGGTTACTAAGTGTTGGGGAGAAATGGAATACATGTAACGGTGTTACGTAATCAGGATACAAAAACTGGTAACTGTGATTTGTTATAGTTGCATAACCCCCCCCCCAAAAAAATACGGCAATCAGATTACAGTTACATTTTGTAAAAAAGGGAATACTATCAGGATTACAAATTTAAGTAAGGAATAATTGAATGCAGTTATTAATGCAGTTATTACAGAGAGAGAGAGAGAGAGAGAAAGAGATTAAGCATGTGTAAATTACCCGAGTCTGTGCGTCTCTTGACATTGTTCAGCAGCTCTACTAATAGCGAAATTGTAAATTTCTGCAATTTTAAATTTTAAAATTAAAATTGTAAAACTTCTGCTTCAATAACAGCACCGTTATTACATCACTAGTGAGAAATGTCGTGTAGTCTTTAACTGCTAAACTATTTTACTGATAAAACCATCTGAGCAGTGCTGACAACACATTTCTGTGCGTGTGTATGTTTCTGTGTGTGCGAATGTATGTCCGTCTTGTATGTGTGTGCATGCGTGCGTTTGTGAAAGACAGTATGTGCTTTCTGTACATAATAAAACATAAATGTGTGGCGAATGCCATGGAAATAATTTGTCATTTTAATCCTGTTGTTTAATATATTTATTTGCTCGGTCATTGTCATTGTGGGTTTTGATTATTTTCCTGTTTTACAAGGACCTTTGAAATGTGAAATCATTCGAAGCAGAATGTCCGATGACCACATGGAGGAAGTCCTCTTCAGTGCATCTGTTCTTATTATATTTGCTTGAGAAGAAAAAAAAATGAAAATTTTTATTGTGTAGCAGGCCATTTATTTACAGTATAGTTACAACTATTATGAATCAAATAGTTCAAATGCTGATATTGGTGATATTGCTTTTACTTGACTTTATTTACATACGTGATCTTGAAAGATTCCAAAAGTAATCAGAATACATTACATTCATATTGAGGTACTTGGATTACATTACTGAATACTTTTTTTCATGAAGTAATTTGTAATTGCAATGGAATAAATTTTTTAAATTTCCCTCCCAAGCCTGGTGTTTAGTTATTGGCACAAGTCACAAAGTCCCACCAACAATTCTTTATGGCTACGTTCAAGCCACTATTATAAGCTGCTGTGTAAACAGCACATTCCGAGACTCACACATTCAAGTAAATGCAGTTGTCAATCCCAAACTCTGACAGTGTGAACGTTTTATGATCTACTTATTTTTGGGGTTTACAGCCTAATGTCATTGGAGAACACTGAAGTTTCACAAAGAACTTTTTATCATCTAGTGTTTTAGAAAACCAAGTATATGTTGGAGCCTATATATGCTTTAACAAACCCAGAAATTAAAACACTGATGTAACATGAACTTTTTAATTTTCAAAGAACCACCTCAAGAACTCTATACCGCTAAAACTAGCTCTTTATATGAAGACGGTTCTTTGCTGAACCCAAGGTGTTGCAAAGACCCAATTTAGACTTAACAATGTACCGGTTCATAGACTTGTTACGTGCCACATACAAATGCAAGCCATCAATCCATTCTACCCTTCTCTGCATCAGTCAACACTGACTTAAAATATTTCCTAAGCTTCCATCCTCTCTTTGCTTGAGATGGATGTCCACTAAGTTACAGCATTCAACTCCCATTATAATACCCAATTATTGGCAAGCATAGACAAGCATCTTTTTCTCTGTCAATCAATTTCAGCAGCCTTTCACACTTCACTGGTGACAACACTCACCAATATGAAGACGGTTCTTTGCTGAACCCAAGGTGTTGCAAAGACCCAATTTAGACTTAACAATGTACCGGTTCATAGACTTGTTACGTGCCACATACAAATGCAAGCCATCAATCCATTCTACCCTTCTCTGCATCAATCAACACTGACTTAAAATATTTCCTAAGCTTCCATCCTCTCTTTGCTTGAGGGGATGTCCACTAAGTTACAGCATTCAACTCCCATTATAATACCCAATTATTGGCAAGCATAGACAAGCATCTTTTTCTCTGTCAATCAATTTCAGCAGCCTTTCACACTTCACTGGTGACAACACTCACCAACAGGGGCTGCTGCCCTACCTCTAATCTGTGTGGCCTTCAGAGATAGAGCATTATACCTGAAGAGCTGCAGAAAGCTGAAATATTAATGGCCATGCCGCTCGCTTGCTGTGTGCACCCAAGTAAGACTCTGTCAGAAGATGCCGATACCTCTTCCTGTGCACCTTCATCATCTCTTTTTACCCTCCCTGTCACTTTCCTTCCTTTGCTTTCTCTCATATGACTAGCCAAACATCATAATTCGAAGCAGTGAGAAAAAGCCAGCACTGATGTTTCAACCTCTAGAAAGAGGACCATCAATCACAGGCTGATGGGAGGACCAGAGCCAATCAATAACTCTGTATGAAGTCGTTCATGTCTCGGCCCATGAGGAGGCCCCTCGTCATGCATCACACTGACACATCCCCGCCCCCTCTTCAGGTCTCACTGGTCTCTGACGGCCTTCATTTCTAAAGGGGTCCAATTTGATCAGCCTCCTTAAGTGGTGCTCCCTCAACTGGATCTCCCGGGCTTGAGTTACCACAGCTAAAGTGCCTAATTTCCTGCTCTGTTGGGTTACAAATGGTGCAGTCCAACCCACAGGCGGAGACACAGCAGTGGCCGTAATGACCCCATGATTAGTGTGGGCACTGGGCCCACAACCTACTTGGACTGAATCTCTGTACAAAGGCCTGCCCCCCATTTCAGACAATGAGCCAGACAGACACATTACCTGTTCTGGGCTCTTATTCAAAGTGGAAAAGCACAGTCTCTATGATTCACCAACCTTGCGCTAACCAGCACAAAAAAATACTAATGCATTATGGTGGTTGGCAGTGTGTTGCTATACAGTTTCTAAAGTGTTCTGAATGTTTTTAGAGCGCATCTACGCAGATGTTTGGGTGTTATGGCTGATTGCTAGGGCGTTTCTGAAATTGTTGCTACATTGTCAGAAAAAAAAGGTACAAAAGCTGTCACTGGGGGCGGTACCCTTTCAAAAGGTACACTTTTGTACCTTATTTAGCCATGAAGGGTGCATATTAAAACCTTAAAGGTACATATTAATACCTAAATGGTACAGATTCTTGTTTTATTACCTTTTGAAAGGGTACACTGTAAAAAATGACCATGAATTTAATGGTAAAAGACTGTAAAAATGCTACAGTAAAAACCTGTTAAATGGTTAACGGTAAATTCCCCTACTATATATGGTGAAAAACTGTATTGGACATTACATGTATTGGACATTAATTTTACGGTAGTATACCGTTTTTGGAAGTAAAAAAACCCCGTATAATTTACAGTGAATAACCGTAAATTGACATTCCCAGAATTCCCTGCGTTACATTTCATATTTTATGTTTTTTTGCTGAAATAACTATGTTTCTTCTTAGTTTTTTTCTTATCAGTTTGTATATTAGGGTTGCGTGTTACACCTAATGTTGTTAAATTAATGTTTATTGCATTATTTCAGTTTCACGTGTGTTACCATGATGGTGTTTAGTGTTTGTGTGAATGACACTGTGCACCTTCTATATACTGTATGTTATTATTTAAAAGCTGCTTGTGATGGGCTTTGGTTCATCATGTGACTTTCTCATCACCACCTGCATTTGGTGGTTATCAGTGTATTACAAAGGTACAAAACAGATTTCAGTACTTCATTTGTACCTTTTTTTTTTTTTTGAGAGTGTAGGTAAAAATAAAGTTCACCCCCAAGTCTCTCCATCTGAATATATGCTTATGCAAAAAGCAATATGTTAAATAAGTAGTATGTCCAAATGCACAGTATTCATTCAATAGTAAGATTCTGAAATGCGCATCTGTATCCAGTAAATACTCTCAATATGGATCACTCTTGTGATATTCTGGTTTATATGGCAGTTTAATACTTGGGGGGTTGTTCCAATCAATAATCCTCATTTTATGCAATAGTGATAGTAAATACACATAATAATATTTATTGAGATCTTGAAAAAAGCAGAATAACTGCACTTAGTCTGATGAACTGCCCCATTAATAAGCTACTCAATGAAATGATGGGCTGTGACCAGCTGAAAATAAAAGCAAAGGTACTGAGTGAATACCAAAAATCAACCAGCCCTGTATTATTCTGCAATGTATCAATGATAATAATCTATTGGTGATCCTTTGCCTTTTGTAATTAAATGGATTTTGCAGGTTGCATTGACAAACGTGTGAAATTATCAGCAAGACCCTGTCAAAGCAGGTTATGAAGATATGAAGATGAATTAAAGACTTTAATTAATCAATCCAGAGAAGCATAAGTCATACGCTCTCCATTGGACTGTGTGCTGATGCTTTAGGCATATGTTCGACTTACATTTGCGGTTCATCATCCCTCTCTGAACATTATTCACTCACTGTTTGACATTTTATGCTTGCCATTTCCTTACAATGACAACGAAGATCATAATGAGAAAAAAGGCCATGCCGACAGATGCCTAATGCAAGATGCTCATGGTTATTAAAGGGGTCATATGATGCGATTTCATTTTTTCCTTTCTCTTTGGAGTGTTACAAGCTCTTGGTGCATAAAGAAGATCTGTAAAGTTGCAAAGACTAAAGTCTCAAATCCAAAGAGATATTCTTTATAAAAGTTAAGAGTTAGCCACACCTACCTAAAACGGCTCGTTCGAACACGCCCCCACATATCTACCACACTATGTGGGAAGATTTGCATAACACCGCCCAAATGTTCAAGCAAAGAAAGAAGGCGTAACTTTTATCCTCGCTGTAGTATTGTTGTTGCCGCCACCGCCATGTCGTGAAGGCCGCGTTTCAAAAAGGCGGGGCATAGAGGAGAAACAATAATGTACAGTATGTGGAAAATAATGTGGTTTTTTTACTTTAAACCGCATAAACACATTTCATTACACCAAATACACAAAATAATGTTCTTTTTAGCAGCATCATATGACCCCTTTAAGATATGAAATAGGGCTCATTCTTGCTCAGACTCATGCAGTGCATCATGTACCCTTTATGTGCTTTCTATGTACTTGATAAATGTATCAGATAAAATATGAAATTATTAATATAATAAATATAGTTTGTAAAGATGGAAATCACATTATTTCTTTAGTGCAACAAATAAAGGAAACAGTTTTTCATGGGATGTATTTTAAATATGTATGCTACTTTTTAATAGTAATTAATTTTTGTTGACAGGAAACAACAGTACATTAATTAGTATTGTATTAGCAATTGCATTATAAAAATTTTGAAATCAAATACGATAATCATCATCATCATCCTTGTAAGATTTTAAAATATGATTTAAATTTATTTTATAAAAATTATACTTTATGTTTATATGGTCAAATAAGCTAATGGTCAACACTCACTAAGCAATGGTTAACTTCAGCTTTGTTATTTCCATCCTATTCATTTTTGTAAGCATACAAATCTACAGAGAAGCTGCAGAATTCCAGAGGAACAGAACAGAACAGAATTGACCAGTATAATCATACTTCATTTTCAGTAAACAATTTATGGACTGCAATTTTGATTATGAAAAATCAGTGTCTATTTATGCATAAGGGAAAAAGCTGACCTTTGTCTCGTCATGCATCATTTGTGTAAACTATTAGCTTCAACAGCAGAAGACACACAGCTGTCTCTTCATATTCGTCTCATCATTTTTTTTTTTTTAGCTTCTTTCTACAATCAGTGCATCACAGCTGGAGATCCAGTGTATTTACACAGGCATCGTGATTGTTTCCATACACACTTGAGTCTGGGCTGTTGTGAGGCAGGTGTCGATTTAAATGGCTTTGCCTTAGGGTGACAAGCATGTCAAATTCATCAAATCCCCCAAAACTGAAGGGCCAACCAAGGTTAATTTACTCATCAAAGTCCAGATTTGACTTTTTGTGGTTTTCTAATATCTAAACAGTTAAAAAATAATATGCATAAGGGAAAAAGCTGACCTTTGTCTCGTCATGCATCGTTTGTGTAAACTATTAGCTTCAACAGTAGAAGACACACAGCTGTCTCTTCATATTCGTCTCATAATTTATTTTTTTTTAGCTTCTTTCTACAATCAGTGCATCACAGCTGGAGATCCAGTGTATTTACACAGGCATCGTGATTGTTTCCATACACACTTGAGTCTGGGCTGTTGTGAGGCAGGTGTCGATTTAAATGGCTTTGCCTTAGGGTGACAAGCATGTCAAATTCATCAAATCCCCCAAAACTGAAGGGCCAAGCAAGGTTAATTTACTCATCAAAGTCCAGATTTGACTTTTTGTGGTTTTCTAATATCTAAACAGTTAAAAAATAAATTGAATTAACTGTAAAAAGAAAATGTAAATAGTAATAGCAAGCCTTAGCAATCTAATAATTTGTCTTTACTTTGGAAAACAGCTCTACACAAGCAGTTGAGTTATAATTGCTTGTCATTTCAGAGTAGCAATTCTAATTGAGATATAATTTTTTTATAATGTATGTGTCAGGTACAATGCAAAAGGAATGACGTAATTCAGTATATACGACAGCAGAAATGCATGAGGAACAGTTTGTCTAACACACATTTACTGTAGCATGATGACTTTAATTGCTTATTACTGTGAGTACAGCTGTATCAGAGTGTGGCTTCATGTCTTTCAAAAAAAATAACTAAAAAACACACACACTATAATTAGTATTTCATTCCTCCTACCCATTTCAATCACTTCCAAGTCCAATAATTAACCTCACAAGGTTGTGAAATCCTACAAAAACAAATTTACTATTCATAGCAAGAGCAGTGGACCAAAAAGAGAGAGAGAGAGAGAGAGAGAGAGAGAGAGAGAGAGAGAGAGAACGGACAATGAAAAAATGTAAATTCAACCTGAATAAAGATAAAACATCATAAATGAGATATTAATATTTTAATTGGTCATTCAAGACACCACTGAGATGAAATGGACAGCAAATTAAGACTTTCCTTTGAAAAAAAAAAACTGTAATCTTTTACTGTCTATAGTTTTAGTAGAGGTCTCAACAAAATCTCAAAATGTGTTCAAATGTGCCAAATTAGTCAGCAGTGTCAATATATTTCTTTGGAGAATATAAATTATAAATAGCTAATAGAATAAACAGAATATAGGCCTACATAAACACTTAAGAGCTATAAAATTAACAAAGCACAGATCTGAGAAATGTTTGCCCTCAAAAATCTGTGCCTGGTTCATTTTATAGTTCTAAATTAGTTATACTTCTCCAAAAAACATAAAATAAAATTGTATATATATATATATATCAGCAGAAACATCTAAGACAATGGACAACTAATTAAACAATGGTTTCCATTCGGTTAACTAGCTAATAATAATAATAATAAATAAATAAATAAATAAATCTTCGGAGAATCCTACAAACACAATCTAAATTCCATACACATTACTTCAAGTCACTTCCTTTTTCAGACCAACTAATGTAGCTATCAATATGTTCTGAAAGACATATTAATACAAGTTAGCCATAAACAGTGGAAATAAAGATGAACGATGTTTTGCAGTATATGACAGTATAGGAACACTGAATGAACAACGTTTTAGATTTAATGATGGATTCTTGGAAAGAAATCAAATATAGTGGAGCTATGGTGGAAATAGAGTTGTTCTTACCAGAGGTGAATGCAGCTGTCTCTAGACATGGTTGGACAGTTCTGCACCGAACGATTTGGATTCGTGAGGCTGCTTTTAACACAATTATCTCATCCAAAGTGAAGTGGCTTCAGTGGGTGAAAGCATCTTAGCCCACACACTGGACTCAAGACCAGAAAATAATCATAATAACCATCATTCAGAACAGCTCCATCATAAAATGTCAGATCGGTGGGAATGTATGAGGAGTTTAGCCATTGGGAAACAAGGACGACAAATCGGAAATGGAAAATAAACATGCATTATGACACATTGCTCAGATATTCTTTAATAGTGTGAAATACTTCATGGAGTTCAGTTAAGTTTCATTTAAGCTTCAGCTTCATTCCATGATGTTTGTCCTAAAATTCCTTAAACAAAAAAAAATTACATACAGTAAGAGTCTAGGGATTTAAAATGAATTTGGATCCATAGCTCATGAATGATCATTGAGAATTTGATTGACAAAAGATTGCAGGCTTGACAAATCCAAACACAATTTGAGACATTGTTGAGATCTCTTCTGAAACTCAATACTAGAGAAGATACATCTGAAACGAATATGATTTTTTTGTCAGGAGAAACATCTGAGAAGGAGATTTAAACATTCCATGTGCCATTTAATCGATGTGTAGTAGAAACAGGAGACATGATTGAGATCTATTCTTTCCTAATGCTTTTAGCGACATGTCAAAAAAAAAATTGGCTCTGATAAAGTCACAGTTGTAACCAATACAATACAGACATTGTGAAGTCAATATATTCACTCCTGAAACTCATTACTCATGCATGTCAATCAACTGATGAGCCTTCATTGCTATACTCTAACAAAAAATAAAACATCCACCAAAAAAAATCTCAATTCTAAAACGTTCCAGAGGAATTAATACTTCTGTTATAACGGAGGGAGAGCGAATAGCGTGTCTGAAAAAAGATTTGTGAAAAGCCATAGATTCTCTTGGCAGGTTTGATGGGCGCTGAGGGTTGCAGGCACGCGTCAATAGACTGATGCGACCAATGATGAGGCCATTGTCGTGCAGGGGGACGTGAGTTGAATGTGTTCCTGCTGGAGCGCCGCTAAATCTGCTCACCATTGTGAGGGGCTACTGGAGCATGACTCCCCCCAGCTGCTGCTGGAGATAGCAGATGCACTGCTTTACCAGATCCTTATTCACACAAGTAACTCAATCTGACCACCACCAGGGGCGGATTTAGTGATTTGGGGGCCCCAGGCAAAATACAGGAATGGGGCCCTATACATTTCACACATTTACAACCTTGAGGTTCCTTTCACTGTTGCTCGCTGCTGCACGACCGTGTCCCATAGTTGTGTCTAATCTTTTAGATTTTTCATGTACATGTTATAAATAAAGGATTTATTTAATGTTGTAAATCCCTTGTTCATATTTAAACAGGTTATAATAGTATTAGAGTAGGTTGGACACTAGGTGGTGCGTTGGGGTAATTTTCACTATGCAATTGTCTACACAACGCAAGGCTGTCTAATTCTAAACTTTAAAATATACATTTATTTTTTATTTATTTTAATTGCACATTTAAATTAAACTGAAGGAAATTATAAATTTACATGCTTAAGGATTATTTCAACCAAACATGAAGTGTGCCTGTGTGGAAAGTGTCCTTCTTGGGTCTTTCACAAAAACGAGTGAGCGCCATTTAAAATAATTAAAATAGGCCCTATATAATATGCACTGTTGCTTAGTATTAAAATTATAGCTTCAGATGCATGATATTTGTAGGGCCCTATGAAATCCGTTTTATTTTTCCCAAATTAGCCTAAGTTTTATTTTTTCCAAAATCTTTTTTTCCGTTTTAATTTTTCTGGATTCAGTTTTATTTTCTTTTTTTCTGAATGATTATATTAAATTTTAACAAAAAACATGTCTAATTAATTAAAATCATGAAACTTGTTTAATTTAACAGCAATTTAGGCCTATTAAAAGTTTAACAAAAATTACATTCTTAGGGCCCAAATTCTGTGCTTTCCATTTTAATTTTTCTGTATTCCATTTTAATGGTTTAATCAAAAACATATCTAATTAATTGAATTCATAAAAACAACTTAATTTATTAATTTGTATACAATAATAGGGCCCTATGAAATTTTTATTTTATTTACTTATTTTTTAGAAATTCTGTGTTGTGTATTTTCATTTTTCTGGTAATCAAATGAAGGCAAAAACACGAATCTCTCTTTTATTCCAATGAAAATTAAACAAATCCTTTAATTTTTGTACATTCAAAATGCTACACAACAGAAGTTTACTGTGTAACGAGCAATGTCACGGAATTCGTCAAATATTGAATGAATAAATCAAATGCAATTCAGTACACTTCAATCAAACCGCGATATGGACTAGTGTATGTGAATATTAAATGGCAAAAATACTATTTAGCTACTACAGACGACAACCGTGTGCTTAAATAGCAAACTAGCAAACGAAACTGCGCCGTTCATTCCATCACATTCCGCGTTACACAGTAAATTCCGTTTTTATGAATAGATTCCGGGATTCCGTCCCCATTTTCTACATCGCCCTACTTTTGCTAAGAAGCACGTTCAATGCGGACGCACAGACGGTTGTCATGGTAATGAACACCAGAGCAACCACTTGCGCGTCCGCACTGAATGCGCATCTCGCATATAAAAAGCATTTTAGGGGGCCCTTGGTTTTGGGGGCCCAAGGCGGTCGCCTACCTTTGCCTAATGGTTAAGTCCGCCTCTGACCACCACCATCATATCACATTACTTTCAGGTTTCTGTCTCTTTACCTTTTCTCAGATGATAGTGTTTTCTCAGCACAAAGATCATTTTGTAATGTTTGATCATTAAAAGCAGGCCGCATCTGTTTTCTAAATGCACGTTATTGATATTATTGTGAATGATTCATCTATGCTTGTTTTATTTATTTATTTAAAGGGGGCATGAACTGAGAAATCAAATTGCCCTTGATATTTTGACATATAACAGGTCATTGTATAAAAACATTCTGTAAGTTTCAGAACTTAAACTTACTTGTTAGTTCAAAAACAACTTCTATTGAAAACAAGCTGCCAAAAATCAAGCGTAGTGTTAGTTCTGGCAGGTCACGTTAGTCAAGCTCGCATCAGCTGACTCTCAGCTGATCCCCATCTACCTATAGGAATACAACACCTATCTAAGCATTCATATATAAGGTCCCTCAGTATTATCAGCAGTTTTCGCATTGCTCAATAGCTAATTACCCTTCTCCATGACGATAGTGGTCTGACAGAACAACTCGTTTTGGAATTTGTCACATTATGACATCATAGTGCGTCGAAAAAAACGCCTCTTCAGAAGATCATCAACGCCTGCTTCTACATTATCTGCTCTTTAGCCCCGCCCACTGATTTGATTTAGACATGGGGTAACATTAGGAAAGAGCTCCAGATTGTGTCGGTGGAACACTGTTTGTTTGTTTGCTTTACTTCATTTTTAAACTAGACAGCTCGGCACAGGCTTTTCAGAGAGACTGAAAGTAAAAGATGATGCAGTGCTAAATCTGATGCCTTGTCCAAATACCCACACTTGCGACTTATATGACGTATTTCCTGTATTTGGCCCAAGTTTTCAAGTGAGGATGAAGACCACAAGTGTGTGTCGAACTTTTCATTACCTGATGGGACACACTCATAGTGCTGTAAAAATGCAAGTGTTTGCATAGCTTTATTTTTATTGTCAATACTTTGTATTTTAAAATCAGCTTCTAAATATCTGTTCAGTAGTCCCTATAACATGCCACAATTTAATTTGTGGTGCTTCTAATTAAGTGATAAAAAGCAGCTGCAAATGTTGTACAAAATAAATATCACCACTACTCATCTTTGCACCAATAATGCAACACTTTGTTCTTTTCTACCAAATTATATGTAATATAATTATTATTTTAATATTAAACGTACATTGGAAAGTTTTCAGTGATCTCTCGCAAGAACTCGGCAATAAGTCTCACGATTTATTTCCAGAACATGATGCATGATGAGATACATTAAGGCTCGAATAGCACTCCGGAGTGTGGATTTAGTGTGCGTTAAGGCGTTTTACACTGCGCTTTGGCATTTTTAAGACCTGGGACAGTCTTGCACACTTACTTCCTGTCGCACGCATGCACTCTCAAGTGGCCAAGACCGCAAGTGTGGGTATTTGGACAAGACATGACTATATTGGTCCATTGTCGCAACACATAAATGTGAGTAAACATGTTTTTTTTTTTACCTCTATTGAATTGTCTGTTCCATAGTCTATTATAAATAAATAACCTATTACTTCCAAATTATGATGTTTTTTATGTAAAAAAAAAAAAAATACTAAAATTGGACCTCAGAGAACATTATAAAATAAAATAATAATAAAAAAAATAGTTCATGACCCCTTTAAATGAATAAAGCATAATCATTTTTAAATCAAACTCAATCATCCGGAGATATTACAGACTTCATCCAGGTGATGTATGTCGGAGTCCAATTACTTACTGCTTAAACCCCACCATTTTCAAAAAGCTTGACCTCAAGCTCAAATTCAGATCAGTCTTTATCCAATCAACAACTAATGGATAGAAAAAAAATAGGACAGGGACTTTTTTCTTTTATAATAATATGTTTCACTTACATGTATGTCACTAAACAGAAGAAAAATCTGTCGCAACTTAAAGGTTAAATGTTGATACTGAGTAGGGTGACCATACGTGCCATTTTCCCAGGACGCATCCTGGCCAGGATTTCTATATTGCCTAAAATATCTAGGTTTTGGCTTTGTTTGCGTGTGCAGACCGATCGGTGTATGACATCAAAATACCTCGAGAGCATTTTGAAAGCATAAGGTACCGTCTGTATGGTATTTTGATGTCATACACCGGTCATACATCGGTCTGCACACGCAAACAAAGCCAAAACCTAGATATTTTAGGCAATATAGAAATCCTGGCCAGGACGCATCTTGGGAAAATGGCACGTATGGTCACCCTAATACTGAAGGCAACAACCATGGATTTTCTTTTTCATTGCTTTAATCCAGGGGTGCCCAAACTCGGTTCTGGAGGGCCGGTGTCCTTTAGAGTTTAGCTCCAACTTGCCTCAACACACCTGCCTTCAAGTTTTTAGTATGCCTATTAAGAGCTTGATTAGCTGGTTCAGGTGTGTTTAATTGAGGTTGGAGCTAAACTCTTCAGGACACCGGCCCTCCAGGACCGAGTTTGGGCACCCCTGCTTTAATCTGTTGTACAAAACCCAGCATGCTACTGCAAGTTTAACCACTGCAAAATTAACCCTACAAAATTCGACTTAAAGACACATCACACTGTGAAACACAAAACCACATGTGGTCTGTGCTTCATTTTTGAGGCTGGTTAACACGGGCTGCTGAATTTTGCTGCATTTGATGTGGTTTGTTTGAAGTCATTATGCAGTGCCTTGATTGAATCTATATTTATAGATGTCTTTGATGTACAAATTGAATTCTACATTTCATCTACATATGAAGTGAACTTCAGTCTTCACAGGAAATGGTTAATTTCTTTAATGATTTAATCAAACCTGTATTATCCACAAATAAATTGCATTTGCATAAATGCCTGGCTTATGGAAGAAAACAGTGAATTAAGGTTAAACATGCTTTACTTTGATAACTGTCAACAAAATTCCTAAAAT
The DNA here is from genome assembly GCF_001515625.1 of Sinocyclocheilus rhinocerous. NCBI lineage: Eukaryota > Metazoa > Chordata > Actinopteri > Cypriniformes > Cyprinidae > Sinocyclocheilus > Sinocyclocheilus rhinocerous. The sequence goes on from NW_015648510.1 coordinate 64,966, forward strand.
AACAGCCTATAACACTGGCTCACGTAGGGTCACTTTACTGCAGGGCTTAGCTAAAACACACATGTCTGCAAGTTTTTAGTGATCCTATAAACTACAGGCAGGTGAGTTTTTAATCAGAGTTGGAGCTAAACTCTGCATGAAAGTGGACCCCGAGGGCCAGGGTTGAGAACCCCTGCTGTAGACCTTGAGCTGGTTCTTGTGAGTTTAATTAGAGCTAGGGCTCTCTAGGAGCAGGACTGGACACCCCTGCTATAACTAAACCTACATCAGGGATAGGCAACTTTGGTCCTGGAGGACCACTGTCCTGCAGAGTTTAGCTCCAACTCTGATAAAACCTCTCCAAAAGTCACATCTTGAAGACATTGATTAGCTTGTCAGGTGTGTTTGATCAGGGTTGGAGCTAAACTCTGCAAGACAGCGGCCCTCCAGGACTGAAGTTGCCCATCTCTGACCTAAGTCACTGTAAAGTCAGACAAGAGCTCTCATTATATACTTTTTCATATATACAGTATATTAAAAAAAAAATCAAACCATATCCAAAAATATTTATGCCGTTTCATAACCTCTGGTAGGCTGACTACTAAGTAGACAGCTGGAGATGATGTTATGTGTTAGCAAGAGACCCTTGACAGAAAGAGCAAATGGCTCATCAAGCCTTCAGATGCTTTTATAACACTTTATCCATATCTATCCACCAGAAGAATGAGTCTTACTCCAGCATTAAGTATACTGCAATATGACTAGCATCAGTGGTACAGTAATAATTGTATTAATTGCCACCATGATGCTACAGTGTAGGTGGTTTCCATGGCATTGTCATGCAGTTGTTAGGGTGTTTAGAGTGGTTTTAGTGCATTTTGTGTGATTTCTATGGCTTTCTATAGAGTGGTTTCTGAGCTGTTGCTAAGGTAAGCTTGGTGGTTACTTACTGGCCCAAATCAACTGTACCCAATGCCAGCCCAGTCTTGCTCCTGGAAGGCAACCTTAGTTTAAGGTCTTCAGAATTACTAGCCCTGCGTCCATATATGCCTACTTCCCCACTCTATAGTAGTTTTAAAGCGGTCATAGGATGCCCATTTTCCAAAAGTTGATATGATTCTTTAGGGTCTTAATGAAAAGTCTGTAACATAGTTTGGTTAAAATTTCTCAATGGTAGTGTAAATAACGTCCAGTCTGTGTTGAATCAAACTATCGTGGGAGGGGCCTGTTTTTGTGATGTCACACAGACAGGCATCTGAGATCGGCTCGATTTGAGAAAGGGGAAAACATTTAACAAGATTTTTTTTAAAAACACTGGGTGGATTTTTATCATTATAGGGTGGTTGTGTACACACACTGCCAACACACATTTCAGTTCAAACAACTTGTAAAAGTGCATGTAGCATCCTATGACCCCTTTAAAAAAAAACGGTATACGAAAAGAGTGGTTTACCTGAATTCATAGTATTCATAAGGTACCCAGATTACCTAATACTTCCGCCCAGATTCTGAAGTGCACAACCAATGGACACCTATCCGTGAAGCCACTGGAGAGGAGTTGTGAATGGCAACTGGCAATGACAACATGACAAATGTAGTACTTTTGAATTTAATTCATACTACACATTATTCATATACACTATACAGGCACAAAGTTTGCTCTTCATCAAGTGTAGTTCCTACACACACAGTACCTTGTCATTTCAGACACACTATAGAACAGGACTGAACAACTCGAGACCCTTGAGATCCAGTTGGATCCTCTTTTTTATGTCCAATCCTGATCAAACTTAGCTGCCTGTAGCTTTCCAGTAATCCTGAAGACATTGATTAGCTTGTCCAGGTGTGTTTGGATAGTTTAATTGGTTGGAGCTAAGCTCTGCAGGAAAGTGGATCTCAGGGAACAGATTTGCCACCCCCGCTGTACAAACTTGCAGGTGTGTTGGAGCTAAACTTCAGGAGCAGGATTGGACACCCCTGGTCTATAGATATGGCTCAGGACCTCCCTTCAGTGAAAGCCTGTGGGTCTGTGGCGGGGGGGCCAAACCCTTCAACCCAAGAGTTTAAGGGCCTGTTATTAAGATGCGGACCTCCCTTCAGTGAAAGCCTGTGGGTCTGTGGCAGGGGTGCCCAATCCCTTAAACCCAAGAGTTTAAGGGCCTGTTATTAAGATGCGTTTTGGTTGATCCGATTACAAGTGGACAATGCTAAATTCAGGTGTAAACATGGTGTAAAACATTTTGAGCTTGTCCACTTTTGATAACTTTTCGATTGGATTGCTCTCAGTGTGGACACTCATGTAATCAAATGCTTTCGAACAGCCATCAAAAACGCCTCCTCTCTGCCTAGTGACCTAATTCTGAAACATTACGGGACATGTTGTTGAAGCGTGTTAGCCAGACAGGATTTACACTGAACAACCTGTGTAAATGCCACACTTTTGTTTTTGCCCCCATTTTTCATGAGCTGAACTTTATAATTTGTTCAGTGTAAATTTTGCTGTCTGAAATCGTAACTTTGGAATAAAGGTGAATAAACGTCAATGTTCTCTTACCAGTCCTGATTCTAAAACAAACCCACAGCGTTTGACATAGTTTTGCGGCTATCACAGCAGAAATGAAAGCTACTGATCTTCGTATTGTTTTCCGTTGTCTCCTTTCACATTCTTATGAAAATTGTGCAAGCTTATTTCACAATATTAGTTTGAAAGATCAGAAAAAAAAGCACATAGATACACTCACCTGTAGACCCTCCCTTTAAAATCAGGAGAAAAGTGGTCAAAAGTGGACACAAGAGATGGATTAAAACACCAGGTGTGAATGGGAATGCGTCTCCCTTGTCTTCTTGTGATTCAATTGACCAAAATGCATCTTAATACCAGGTGTAAGCAGGAACTAATTCTAACCCTGCTCCAATACATCTGCTTAAGTTCTCCTGAAGATTTTAATTAGCTGGCTCAGTTGTGTTTGATCAGGGTTTGAAGCTTTGATGGATAGTAGATCTCCAGGAACAGGATTGGGAACCCCTGGTCTAATGGCATTTTTTCCAACTGTTTTATTGTCAACCATGATCACTCAGAAATATAATAGCAAACCTCTGCATTATTTGACACAACTTTCATGTCTGTAGCACCAACATCACAGGACAATTTACACATTAAGGTTTAGTACTCAAGGTTAGTGATTTGAAGAAAAAAAAATCTAACCCTAAGTCTGAGCAAAAAGACAATGACGCTTGTCTAAGCAAACATTATTAATTAAGACTAATCAAAATAATTTTCAATCAAAATGTCTGTATTGGGGTGTCATGTTTTGCTGGACCTCTAGCGTTGCCTTAATCATAACAAAAGTCATTATGAACGTGTGGGGGTCGGGCTGCTGGTTGGTTCACGCTTCCCCAGGCCCGAGGGAGGATTTTCCAGCCGTCTCATCTAGCTCTTGTCCCAGTTTGATGAGTCTCTCAGCTGCCTGCGTCACCTCGCTTGAGCACAACCGACAGCCAGCCAGTCAGATTCATGTTTATATTTCACTACATCCTTCCACATACGCCACCATGAGGTAATTGCATTTGACACAATCAATGGAAAACGCCATAAAAAATGGACAGAAATAGTGTCCATGCTAGAAACTAATTTATGGGTATGAATCAATGAATGATGCATTTATATAGCGCTTTATTGTATCATGTGGGGGGGGTCTCTCCTCAACCACCAGCAGTGTGCAGCATCCACCTGGGATGGTGGACAGGTGGAGAGGAGAGAGAGAGCCAATTCAGTGGATGGGGATTATTAGGAGGCCATGATTGACAAGGTCCAGTGGCGGCAATTTGGCTAGGACACCAGGGTTACACCCCAACTCTTTTACAAGAAGTGCCATGAGATTTTTACCTCGGTTTAACGTCTCATCCGAAGGACGGTGCTTTTTGACAGTATAGTGTCCCCGTCACTATACTGGGGCGTTAGGACCCACACAAACCACAGGGTGAGCACCCCCTGCTGGCCTCACTAACACCTCTTCCAACAGCAACCTAGTTCCTCTTCAGGAACTCGAGCTGCGTCCGAAAATGCTACGGGAACGCCTTCTGTGACCACGCTCTGAATCACATGTGAAATCAGTCCAATAGCTGAGCGGGACGTCACGGGCGGGTGACTCCAGCTATGTCTAAAGCTCACGCAAAGACAAAGCATTTTAAGGGCGAGAGCAAGCCACGTTATAGGTTGTGTGTTCCTCCCTGCCCACGTTACATCACGAGTGGGGATACACACAGCCTGTGTGTGGTTTGCTTGGGAGTGAAGCACGCAGAGCTGGCTCTCGAGGGGGCCAGCTGCCCGCATTGCGAGCGCCTCCAACTGCGTACGCTTCACTCCCGGAGGGCTCTCTTTGATGAGGGAGCCTTCGCCAGCGTTCCTCGCGGTGCTGGCCCCGCTTCCGTCGAGTCGGAGCGGCGGCTGCATTCGTGGGGTTCGCAGTTGGATCTGGCGGAG
>NW_015648510.1:70260-74667 GCF_001515625.1 Sinocyclocheilus rhinocerous
TATGAGGAGCTAGTGGAGGTGCTTACTCGTGCCGTGGCCAAGTTAAAGATCGATTGGCCCACCCAGAAGCAGGCCGAGCCGCAGCGAAGCAAGTTGGATGAACGCTTCCTGCGCACGAGGCCGCCACCTCCATGCCCTCATCCTGCCATTTTTCCCCGACCTTCACACTGAGGTGTCGAGGTCGTGGGCCAGGCCTTTTTCGGTGGTTACATACGTAACCTGAGACGTTTTCCCAGGAGGTCTTCCATCTAGGTACTGACCAGACTCAACCCTGCTTAGCTTCAGTGGGCAACCAGTCTTGGGCTGCAGGGTGATATGGCTGTGGTACAGCTAAAAAGGGCTATTTTTAACTAAAAGCAAAAATGTAACACACTGAATTGTAAAAATCAGTGGTGTTTGCCAATGCAAGAGTCACTATTTTTCATCCTTGCATTAAAATTCAGGGCGTAACTCGTCCTACACCATTTCAGCTACAGACATGAATGATACGTGACATAATGAGTTATAAAACTTCACACAGAACACATTTTTAGATCGCAATCCACTATTTTCCATTGTTTTTTTTTTTCTAAATATGCAAGATGGACATCTTTGTCCGCCAGACCTACATTTTACGTCTTTTGCAGTGTCTTACGCATGACAAGACATTCTAAAAGAGTGGCACTGGAGTTGAATTTACAAAATTGAGACCTTGCATTTTTTTCCATTCTGCTGCTTGTGGCTCACTTTCGTCAATGCAAAACCTACACTTAAGGACGGAATTAAACCATATCTAGGAAATAACATATCACGGAGACATGACAATAGGCTCGTTTCTCACTAGCAACCACATAGCAACACCCTCTCAGAATAGCGGGGTTTGCACCACTCATATTTTCTCCAGACAATCTAATACTGTAGTTTTCTTTTCAGTGTCTCCATTGGCTCACAGAGCACACACTCTCACAGCACTTACACGTGCTCTAAAAACCCAAACGTTTCCTTTGTGGCTGAACAGGTAAGCCCATCGCCACATCATTAACCAGGCTTATCGAAAGGGTCAAACCGAGAGAAAAAATAAAGAATATGGCATCTGCTTATCCCTTCTCCTCGCAAAGGGTGCGATTATGCCTTCCGAAGACCATTAACAGGATCATGGAGCACTTAAACGGCAAATCATTGCCCTTACCCGCTGAAATCCCATCGCTCCTCATGGCAGGGCATTGTGTTTTAAGGCACCACCAGTACAATAGCACAAACCAATGTGTTTCCATTGGTTACCACTCTGCACCCCATCTATCTGTATTGGCTGATAATGACCAGCAGTTTACATAATTTCAGTCCTTTTCTAATTTTCCCTGTCATTAACTCTTCAGAGAGAGAACACAAGGCGGTCAAACACCAGGCGATGCTTTTTAGAGCACAACGTCACACATATACTGCAAAAAGAAACGAAAACTCCTGATGTGTCTGACCAAAAATAAAGATGCGAGGAGGGGGGACTGAGAGAAATCTCTCTACGTACTTGTTCCTTGCTGACGTCTGTTCTTTCTTTCGTCATAGCGCTTGAAGCCAACTGGGTGGAGGAGGTGGAAAAGGGCGTTTTGAGGGGTTTTTTTTGCCTTCTTTGGCTTGCTGATTGTACACAATGCTGAGCATTATTCCACTCTTGTCTCTGTTCGCTTAAATGGGAATAATTTTGCTACTAATTACTTTTTGTGTAACCCAACTGTGACACAATTTATTTAAATCTACAGAATGCCAATGTATGAGCCACTGACCTTTGCAGTGCTGTACCAATAAAACTACATAAAGCCTGGAAAGTTATCGAGACTTTCTGGAAAATTACACAGTTGTGTCCTGATATACACCCCCTCCTGCCTCTCTGCATGCAATATCTATACAATCTGGCATCCCATCATGCACCTTGCGAAGAGGACACCTGGGGCATAAACCGTAGCTCATGACCCAGAAAATAGAGGTTGTGTTCTTTTTACATATCCCACAAGCCACAATGAACACGGTCACAGACCCTCCCAGAGAAGAAGAAAAAACACACAAATACACATGTATATAAGGGTGAATAGCCTATAACAAAAATAGGCCAGCAAATGGACTAAAAAATTTAAAAAAAAACTTCCTCCACATATTCTCATTACTGCAATGAATTTAGATGTTTTACGGTGTAATTTCTTATTTAAATCTTTTGATTTTGGAGTGAAACATATCCCAGTTCTTGACAGGTTTATTAAGATTCACCCATATTTCTGCAGTGTGAAAAAAAAAATCTTGTTATATATGCAAATATTTGATCATCAAACAATTCAGAAACGGACATGATATCTAAATTGAAGTGGATTCATTCCGGAGCGTGAAACAGTATTTTTACATTCAATCTCTGCCACAATTTTCAGTTTGCCGTGACGATTTTTGACTCCCCCTCTGGCCCGAGAGCAGCCATTTTGTCGGTCTCTCTCTGAAATGGGGGTGCAGTGTGAATCATCAGTCTCAGAGAGACGCTCGCTTCTAACAAACGCACACTTCACAGCTGATTGTGCAGGGCAGGAGACGCAGGCTGCCGGCAGGCCCGTCTCAGCCAGAATACATTACATCCCAGATTTTTAAGTCGGTGAAGACTATTACCCAGAAGGCGTTTGGAAGTTCTTATCAGCGCCAACCAGATGGAGAACATGTGAACGATGTCAGTACCTGCAGACTTGTTGATAAAACAACACAGCCATAAATCTGAAATTGAAAAGAGATTGTGCAGTATAAAGATTTAATTTGGTTAGTAATGAAATTTCATTACTATGTAATGTTTAATTGATTAATATGTATAAGGCATTGAATCCTCTGGTTTGTATTTAGCACCATTAGTGGTTTATACTAATGAGTGAACGTAATAATATTTACTGCGCTTTTGTTTTCTTATGCAGACGTATGTGCCGTTTGTGTTCAATCAACGCATGTTACATGATTACAGGGCATGACAAAGCCACAGAATTTCACAGTTTGACTTCAGTCCAAGAACAACATGCATCCAATCCACTCATATCCTACAAATGCACCCCTCAAAACCACAATAATCATGTGTGTCTGCATATGCCAGAAAGACATTTAACAATTAACTTTTACAGCAGAATGCATGTCTGCCCCCTTGTGTCTGAGAATATTTGAGGAACTTGTCCAGGACATATTTCTCCCCAAAATTAATAGAAAAAAGAGAGATTTATTTGCCTTCAAATATAAAATGAAACAAAAATATGAAAATATTTTAGGATCTCTATGATTTTAGGATCTCTATGACTAATAATTTTGCACATTTAGACAATACAACTGTCTCTATAGTAATGTGAAAAAAACTATTTTTTCTTAAATAGCAGAATATTATTATTATGCATAGTATATACAATATATTATTTAATTTTAAATTATCTTTTAAATCTAATATATATGCACACTGCAATTCAAGTTTTGGGTCAGTAAGATTTTCTCTCCAAACAAACAAATAAATAATATGACAGCAATGGCTTTAAAATCACAAATAAATGCAGCATACAGTAACTTCAACACTGATGATGATAAAGGGAAATTAAATCAAGAAAATAAATGTTTCTTGAGCACCAAATCAGCATTTTAGAATGATTTCTGAAGGATCATGTGACAGTGGAGACTGCAGTAATGATGCTGAAAATTCAGCTTTGCATCACAGGAATAAATGACATTTTAAAATATATTAAAACAGAAAACAGGTATTTTAAATTGTAATACTAGTCAAGTCAAGTTTATTTGTACAGCGCTTTTCACAATACAAATCATTGCAAAGCAACTTTACAGCAAATTAAGTTTCTACAATATTTAGTGGAAGCTTATCAGTGGTGACTGTCAATTAATGTACATATGGCAGAAATGTACGGAAAAATCAATTAAAGACGTAATAAAACAGACGATGAACACTATTAACAGCAATTATTATATGATGCAATCAAACTTATAGCAAAATGTGGTAGTTCTGTATGTTGTTTCAGGGTTGGCATCATCTCTTCTCAGGTGTTCTGGATCCAGACTGAAGCTTGTGTAAATCCTAGTTACAAAAACATAGAAACAAATAGAGACATAATTAGCGTAACTGCTGTTCCAACCAAGCAAAATTGATAGATAGTGGGACGTGACCTAAAGACAACGACGAGTTAATAATATTGAGAAGCGGTTCTTCTGCTACAGGTAACAACTCTTTCAGTAATTTAGTGGGTACAGGATCTAATACTATTTCACAATATTACTGTTTTGCTATATTTTTCATCAAATAAATACAGCATTCATAAACATAAGACTTCTGAACAGTATGCATAATTTTCAGATGCATTATATTCAAAATAGACTTCACTTTCTGCACACATATATATATATATATATATATATATATAT
>NW_015648510.1:74725-88406 GCF_001515625.1 Sinocyclocheilus rhinocerous
ATATATATATATATATATATGTATATAATTCCTTCGATTTTGGAGTGCATTGGACATGTTTTGTTTTTTTTAATTTACACTAATATGGAAGTATGCTATGCACGCACACATGCTGTAACTTGACAAATAACTTGAGAGCAGGTGAAACAGAATTAACTCTATACATTTTTGATCTTCAGTCAGTGATCGCATAAAATGGCTACTATGGCTAAGGCAATGAAAAACAGAGCAGTATCCATAACTGTCCACACTTTAGTTCCGTCATAATGAAAGTGTCAGTGATACGCTGACCTGCATTAAACAGACACTGTATCATTCTTCACATTAGCTTGAAGGGAAAATGACCAGGATGTAGCTCAGTATGCCCATTGGTGCATGTATGGGCCTTTGGCATCCACTTGGCCTGACCCACTTAGAATGGTGTGTTGGTTATTTTAAGACACCAGTCGCACACCCTGCGGCAAAAACACGCAGCATGAACAGTGTTTTAGAGGATGGTGTGGCAGTCCAGAGCAAAGCTGGTGTGTGACATCCAATACAATGGCTGCAAATGACAGCGAGATATTTTTGTGCTTTACAAAAACAGCAACCCAGTCAGACGAGTGAGACAAAACAGGGAACACCACATGATGCCACTGCATTCCATATTGTGGAGGTGGTTTGGTTGAAGAAAAGAAAGAAATGTGTTGTTACTTGAACACTATACAGATCTATTCTGAAACAATCAATATGCTAATCTGGATGATCTCTTCTGAAAATCAAGTTGTAGTTCTCTGTTAAACAGATCTGCCAACTGGTCTGTGGGCCTTAATACCATCACCACGGAAACAAGCATTGCTGCCTATGAAGGGCAATGAGCCTTACTGTGGCTCTAGTGAGCTGTTTCATTGTCTACATAAGCAGCTACTTTTCAAGACAACATCCTAACTCAAATGAAACCTGATTAAATTAGTGATCTGAAACACTCTCCACAGGCAGCACAGACTAAATTAAACAGACTAAAGTCAACATATTTTACACTCTTTACACTAAAAAATGTTACCAATTTAGTTAGCAATAATTATTATCGTGTATATATATCAACTTAATAATTTGCCGTTTTCACACACACACACACACACACATACACATACAGTATATATATTCTTAAGTAGCATATTACAATATCAATATTATAATTTGCAGTTTGTGATTTTGTTTTCACACAATACATTAGTTTATGATTATTTCATTCTTATTTAGTTGATAGTTTTGCAAATGCATAATTATTTTATGGTAGATTGTGATATTTTAAGATCGAAGGTCTGTGTCAACAGTAAACAATACATAAAATGCATTTTTAAAATAATTTTAAATAAATAATGAAGGCAATGTAAAACATTTCCAACTTATATGATCTTTGAGTTATTTTGTACCATTAAATCAAATTTGTAATTAAAATCTTTCACATAAATATTAATTTCACACAAATGACACATGCAAAATCACACTTTTGTCTCTTCAACCACTGAATTGAACTGGCCTTTCATGTATTTTTCCAAAACCTTTGTACTTTTTTGAGTATTAAACGATTAAAGGATTTTTTCTAATTTATTGGATGTTTTTATCCTATTTTATTGATTTTTTGCTAAACATTTAAAATTAATGTTTAACATGCAATCAATACATAAACAAAATAAATTAACAAACAAACAAATGGGTAACCCAGATGAAAAAGAGATTACTTACAATAACCTGGCAAAATATATATTTTATATTTTAAATGTTTTACTATAAATACTTTAATATCAATACAACATACTGCCAGATTATACTTATACTTGAGAAAACAAAATTATACTTTTAGTATGCTTACACTGAAAGAGACTTACGCTGAAAGAGTAGCACCATCACAACAACAATGCTGGAAAGCAAATGCTGGACAGTTCCAGTTCCACTACTCTCATGTAAAAAAAAAAAATATCTGACTGGTTTCTGTCATATTCTATATATAACTGGTATGATTGTAGAAAATGAAACTTGGGAGGCAGTTCTGAAAACGTTTCTGGCCGAAAACATGTTCCCATATCAATCTGATAGATTACCATTCCCTAAAGAGGGAATATAGCAGTCATGACTGGTCATCTGGTCAAATAAGCCTGCAGCTGTTCTCTCTATTCATCAAGCGTTTGGATTCTTACATAAGCGCAGATTCATGAGGAAGGATGGTGAACTCTGGATCAAAATCATGCCACTGCACCTGCCACACATTCAGCTCACATGAAACCGCCGCAGCTGCTGCGCTCGGCCCTCATTCCAGTCAAGTCGGTTATGATGCTTCAGGCTCCATTAGGATCAAAGCATGGCGCCCCCTTCAGTGAGACCCTCTGGTACCTTCAGCCGTCTACAAGAGGACCACAGCTGTCTGCTTTGAAAGGACAGCAGGTGGACACACTCTTAGCTTGTTTATGTATCGGAAGTCATCCCATCAAAAATGACTGCAATGGGAGGCCTTACTGGCAATCGGCAATCGCTGCTTTGTTGGTAAAAAAAAAACAAAAAAAACAAGAGAAAGAGACAAACTGGGAGGAAAGATAGACAGGAAGCCGAGAAAAAGTGTGTGAATGACAAAGATAGAGTCCCACAGAAAGATAAACAGCCACAGCGGAGCCCTATAATGGCTTTGCACTGCTTAATTTGTCACTCCACTTGAACGGCAAACAGCAGGAAGACAGTGAAAACACGCCGCACTGTCACTTCCTGTTGCCCAAAGACACGCTCGCAATAACCTTCATCTGGGGCTCATTCTACTGGTGAAGACTTCAGCTATTTATAGACCTCCAGAGAGGAAACATCCACCACAGGAAAAAAAAAATCACAAGTATGATATCTTTATACAGAATAAAAAATGGATGTGGTCCTGGAAGCTGATTGGTCAATACAGCATTCCAGCCACAACTTATAATAAGAGACATGTATGAACAGTACAACAGAACAACCTCCTGGACAGCAACCGATCTGGCTTCAGAAGTGGACATTCGACCGAGACTGCCTTGCTATCAGTTGTTGAAGCCCTAAGACTGGCAAGAGCGGCTTCCAAATCTTCTATACTTATCTTGCTGGATCTGTCCGCTGCTTTTGATACGGTGAACCACCAGATTCTCCTGTCAACCCTATTGGAAAATGGCATCTCAGGAACCGCACGCCACTGGTTTGAGTCTTATCTCTCAGATAGGTGACAGAACTGGAGTGGATCTGCAAGAGGGAATGGCAGAGGATCCCCAAATCCATGTGTGAAAAACTTGTTGCATCTTTCCCAATAAGACTCATGGCTGTATTAGATCAAAAGGGTGCTTCTACTCTAAATACTGAGCATGTGATATTTCAGTTTTTTTTTTTTAATAAATCTGCAAAAATGTCAACAATTCTGTGTTTTTCTGTCAATATGGGGTGCTGTGTGTACATTAATGAGGAAAAAAAATTAACTTAAATGATTTTAGCAAATGGCTGCAATATAACAAAGAGTGAAACATTTAAGGGGGTCTGAATACTTTCCGTACCCACTGTATATATATATATATATATATATAAACAAACAAACAAAAAAAACTTACTACATGTACTGCGTTAGGCTAACCGAGACTTGTCAATTACACTTACATATTGTTGCTCTTTTGTTAGTTTTGATTGCTTCTATTGTCCTCATTTGTAAGTCGCTTTGGATAAAAGCGTCTGCTAAATGACTAAATGTAAATATAAAATGTTGTACACAACATCTCAAGTTTTTTTTAACAAGAATACGAAAAACAATTAGTTCAAGTGATATTTACAGTGATTTTTCTGTTCACACATCACATGTCTCATATTTCATACCATGTTCTTCACTAACACTGTTGTCTCCTGGGTGAATAAGTATGCTAAATCTTGATTAGCCTAAAATTCATTATGGCCCAAATTGTTTGTTGTGACGGATATTACATCATATCCTGTAAGGACAGCAGTAATTTGTGTAAAAAAAAAATAAATTCACACAATACTGAAATGGCTTGTAATGTCAACCTTGTTTAGTTTATGGTTAAAAAGTATTTAAAGCTGCAGTCCGTAACTTTTGTTGGTTAAAAATGATTCAAAATCAATATTTGAGCAAGTACATAACCAGCCAGTCACAACCCACGCAAGCTTGATAATTTCTCACACAGCTGCAATTCCAGGTTTTCAAACAAAGATGGTGAGATTGAAAGTCCGGGTCAAAGGTAAACAAAGTCAAATGTAGAACATAGGAACTAGTTTCAATGAAAGGTCCTACATATTAGGAATACTTTTAACTTGAAGGCTTCCCTGTCGAGAAGAAACTTCGCAAGTTGGTTGTTTTGACTGAAACCCGAACATTCCATCAAATTCCTCCATCGTGTAAAAACACTGCTAGTGTTTACCCAGTGTTTTACCCCATTGTCTCTCTCTCTGTGTATTTTGGCAAGTCTTCGAATTGTGCCTGCACTTCTGTGAAGGAATCTGAATTTCTCTTTCAACACAACACCAGGGGCAAGTTCAAGCTCAAACCGGTGTGCACCGTTTTGCTACGGTTTAACACGTATTTATACCGATTTCATCAGGCTCCGAAAATTCTTCAAAAAGAACACAAAGAATGGCCTTCTCAGCTGCCATAGTTGCAACTCTTGCGTCATCAGAACAGGGTGTTCAACGCATCACCGTTTCCTTTTAAAAATGTTTTGCACCGTTTTTGTCGAGGCTGAACACAGCCCAGCTAAACACCCTCTGGCTCAGCCTGCAACAGTAGCCACGCCCAAAACTTTCGCGATTGGCTGCCCAGAGTTATGTAAATGCATAGGCTGACCCTGACGGGCAGATGAGATAGGACACACACACACACACATATATATATATATATATATATGGGCATTTCTTCAACTAGGGGCACTTTTATCCTTGTGAAGTTGAATAACTAAGAAAGAGGAATTTGTCCAAAATTATATGTATTTTTATAAATATGACCAAAGAACATAAAAGTGTCCATAGTCTAAGAATCACCCATATATATGTATGCTTATCTATGATAGGACATCCATTCAATGCAATGAGTGGACAAACATTTTATGGGCCTGAGCCACTCTACAGAAGATATTTATATATTAAGACCACTTTAATTGTTGATTGCTATCAGGATGTGAAGAGATTTAACTAGTATAACAAAAATGTTTCTAGAAAAAAAATAGCCTGTCCTACCTTTTAAAGGGATAGTCCGCCCAAAATGACAATTCTGTGATCATTTACTCACCCTCAAGTTGTTCCAAAACTGTATGACTTTCTTTTATCTGTGGTGGAACATATTTTGTGAAAAGCCGAGGCTTTTTTTAATACAACGTAAACCAATGGAGCCAAAACCTTCTAAATTCTGTGTTCCGTTTCAATCATACAGGTTTAGAAAGACATGAGGGTGAGTAAATGTTGGCAGAACTTTTATTTTTGAGCGAACTATCCCTTTAACATTGTGTTTCTTGTCCAGCCTCCCACTTTCCTCCAAAATTAAAAGACTGAACGGTTAAAAAATGCAAAACTCAAGCGGGACGTTCAAACAGCAATGGTATCAGAATGCCCTCTAGTGTTCAGGCATGGAGTTCACTAGTGATTTCTCAATAGTAGTAACCTAAATAAAAGGCCTTCAACATAAAAATGTTCATGTGGTTAATCTGTGTTGGCAATAATGCTGTTTCTTCTTTCTTAAAAAAAAAACCCAACAACAAGTAACCAAGACAGCATAGTGAACTAGGTTATTTAACAAAACAAACACAAACAAATTATTTATAGGCTATTTTGTCTGTTTTTTTCTTTTGGCTTGTTTGTATTATTTTTTTTATTGGTTGTTCTTTTGAGAAATAAAGTGAGATATAACCATCTCACTTTATGACTTAAGAATAAATAGTCTAGAAACTAAAAAAAAAACATTTGCTGAATAATGCTGAACACATTTACAAGTTTACAAGGATTGATTCAGTTCATACGTTTTCAAATTGATGAATATTTTGGTGGGGCACCACCCCACCTATCCATAAAGAACAGCCACAGCTGCTACTGAAATAACTGGATTTTGCCAGAGAATATTTGATAAACCATGGTAAATGTGACCACAACTTTAGCAACAAAAGATAAAGACATTTTATGGTCCCTAGAAAGTCACACAGGTTTGAAATGACATGAGGGTGAATACATTTTCACTTGCGCATAAACTATCCTTAACAATAATAATGATGATAATGATAATAACAATAATAATTTTATAAAAATATTGAATATCTAATACATAATTGTTTAAAACTCATTCACATAAATTAATAACAATAAAAAAAAACAATAACAAATGTTTGAACATAAAGAGTCCATTCAGTTACAGTTTATGCTCTGACATAAACACTTTCCAATTAACTTTTTCCAGTTGTTTCATCTGAAATCCCTCGACAGACATGAACAGAGAGAGCTCTGGTAAGGTTCTCGATCTGTGAGCGGAGGAACCTGCGATCCTCCTGCAGGTCCTGCACCTGTCTCTCCAGAGCTTCAATCCTCCCCTGTTTGCTCTCCAGCAGACACTGAAGTTTAGTGATGGTCAGCATAACACCGCTGGGCAAATCTTCCATGATCGGAGGTCTCACTGCTGAGAAAGAGAGAAAAAAACATGACGATTTGTGACGAAGAAGAGAAGACTTCTCTAACTGACAACCCAATTGCCTGGCTGGGATTCGAACAAACGACCCTCTGTTTAATGACAAAAGTGTACCACTCACACCACTGCAGCCATTACCTAAATGTCTTCTCTATCTACGTCTCATCATTGTGTTTTGGAGATGCTAATGAGCTAATTAACATTGATTCTCAGTAAATAACAAATCCCGTACTGGAGGTGGAAGTGGCGCTGCTCGGAGTGTTGTCCTGCTCTGTCTCAGTGGCAGCTGGCAGTGTGTTTACATTGTCCCACTGGATTACTACAGTCTCTGGTTCCTGTTTCATCCAGCTATAGCTGTTCACAGGACTCTCCAGTGTGGCAGAGCTGGAGTCAACTTCACTGCTGGGAGAGTATGGAGCAAAATCCTGCTGCCATTGGGAGTTCATCTCAACCTGAGAGCTGCAGGAGGACAATATCACATGACAATCAAGGCATAATTCCACTTTTATATATTACTTTACTAATAATAACTACATGAACTCAAAGCTGGCTTCATTAAGTATAACTGGCTTTCAAAATGTCCAAAACATGTTAATACTAGGATGATGAAAAATGCTATAAAACAATGGTTATCAGGTTTGCAAACAATTATAAACAGGCTGAAGGCACATACGAGCATTGCAGTGGTAAATTTCGAATCTTGCTCCTGCGACTTCTCTGGTACCGTCTCCATTTCTGCCTCAATTCCTCCTGTCTTGACTTAGTGAGTTCAGCTACTGGAGGATGTCTAGTCTTTCCCTCTCTTTTTCTTCGCTGATAACTAATAATTTGAAACAAAAAGAAAGTGTTTTAGCAAACACTAAAATGTAATATTTATATAAAAGCATTACTGTTTTTAATAATAGTATAACTTTAAATATAACTGCATTTTTGCTATTAGAATTTATAATAATATGTGGAACAAAAATCAAACACCTCTCTCTTCTTTTTGCAAGGTATCTGGCCCTGGCAACAGGATCAGCATTCACCTTTGCTCTATGTCGAGCCGATTTCTCATTGTTTGATAGTGGCATCTATAAATGAGAAAGAAAAAAAAAAGCTTGTTACAATACAATAATTATGAATATATGTGGAAAGAATCCGTTACAAAAGGGATATGCATTTAAACTAGACTGTGTTGTACCTTAATGCTAGTCTAGATTTAATGTTAGTTAGACCTACAGTTTAACATAATTGTAATAATAGATATTACTATACAAAAAATGTACTTTTTGCAGTCCAGTTTTAATAAATGCCTGTGTTAAAGTGAGTGATCAAACCAGTATTGATAAGTAGACTTTAGTTGTATTACAGCTATGACTCCACTTAACTGTAGAACTGCTCTTGCAATTCATTTACATTTTATATTATAGTAAAATTCCACTTCCAGTCTAAACTGATCTAGAATTAGTGTAACTGCGCACACAATATTTGATTAATTTAACTATGGATTAAAGTGTTTGTGTCATATATTACAGCGCATATGACAGCTACTGTATTAAGAAAGGATGATAACATCTAAAAACATGGCTCAATAAATTCAAATGACATTTTCAGCATCAGGAAATCACCGTAGTTCGTGTGCTAGATCTTGCAGTGCGTGTCAAATGGAGTGATTGGTTACACCAGTTGACATTTCAGTTACCACGTGTCTAAAAAAGTACCATAATTCATGAACCTTCAAAGCTTTCCAGCAGACGATATGCGATCGTCAACAAACTTTACTACGTCATAAAAAGATGAAATAATACACTATTTGGAAAGACGTACTAACCTTGACACACAGCCATGAGGATTTGAAGGGTTCGTCTCGGAGACACCATTTCCTGTTTCACGGTCACATGACAGCAGCACATGTCGGTTACACCAGAGATGGGGGAGGGGTTCTGGTTACACCACACAGAACAGCTTCACTACTTGTTTCAAAGAAATTATAATATTATGCCAAACTGCTTTTGCATAGACTTTTTTTCTCTTATACTTTTAATGTATAATTTAAGTACGGTTACACCAACTAGACTTTTTTCGGTTCTACTGAAGTAATTCGTTAAACTGGTTCTCAACGGGACTGAACGCTTCCTTCACGAATAGGACCGAGTCATATGGTCCTCCAGTCAACCGCTCAACCGAGAACCGTCCCAGGAATGCGTTTCCCAAAAGTATCAACTATGGTCGCAAGTTCTGTTTTTAACTCCGTTGGTTACGACCGAACTTGCAACAGCTGCTTTTGGGAATCGCATCCCAGGTCATGACTGTAATGATCAAATGGCCGAAAAGTGAGCTCATTACAGTATGCGTGAACTGAGGACTTGACCTGGTCAACCTTACTGCCTGATTAGGTTCAAAGCAAGTAACTTTTAGTAATAACTGCCTGTGATTTTCAAGTGATTCTGAAGATCTGCTTCAGGTGTGTTTGACTGGGGTTGTTAAACTTTACAGGACAGTGGGTCCCAGGAGCAGGGTTGAAGACCTCGGTTTTAGAGAGCATGTTCATTAAGTTGAAAAAATAAATAAATAATAGCTAAAATCTCTTGCAGGACCTCTATTTGTTAAATAGCTTGGCACTTGGCAGACAGGCATTTTTAAACATTTAAAAACTAATGAAACAAATAAAGAATGAAAACAAATGTTTCAAACATAAAAACCACAAGCGGTGTTCTTGAACTCTGACTCTTGAGGGCCACTGTCCAGTAGAGTTCAGCTGCAACCCTGATCCAACTCACCAGCCTGTCATTTTCTAGCAATCCCTAAAGACCTCTGGATTGGCTTTTTCAGGGGTATTTGATTCAGGTTGAAGCTAAACTCTATAGGACAGTGGAACTTGAGGGCCAGATATGAAGAACCCTGACATAAAGGAACACGGTGACATTGTGTGAGAATATAACCTTGGTAGAGATTTCTGTAAACAAACACATACAAGGATCATCTCAAACATACAAGCCCAATCTGTGCTTCATGAGTGGACTGGATGGTCTCACAATATGTGCAACTTAAAACTGAAAAAAAAAAAAAGCTCCAAGTGATCTGTGCATTTATTACACAAACCACTTAAAACTCCAAAGAGACGTACACACAGTACACAGTAAAATAACTACTTTATTTCCTTCCAGCACCATTTTCACTCAACAATGGTATTAGAGCGACCTCTAGAGTTAAATCATGGAGAATACTCTTGTTTTTATTGCAGTGCTAGGCCAGCTCTCCAGAAGCTCTCATCCGCTCCATCCTTTATACAAGGGCTTCATCAGCAAAAAAAGAAAGAAAAAGAGCTGTTCAGTTGTGATATCAACTGGTAGGTCAACCCGGAAGACTGTGTCAGGGTTTTACTGATGGTTTTCAGAGTAGCAGTTTCATTCATTTCATTTTCAGAATCATTGTTTACACAAGTATAAGAATGTAAGTTTACATTTGACAAATCTTAAGTAGCAACTTGCCTTTTTAAAGCAACAAGATAACCACACTCATATGTACTCATAAATCAAAAGCCCACCTGAGCAAGGTTCAGATATGTTAATTAATGTTTTCTGGGTTGTTCAATTACAAACTGAACTGCTCTGCTGTGGAGAGAGGACACACTGCTGGGCGTAGCTGACTTATGTTTCCTCGCAAGGCCTGATCAGACCCACCAGACGAACAGATTTGTTAGCAACCTGGTGCAGTTCTGCGATGAGGAGGGCCATGTTGGGGATGTTGTCAGGGAGGGTTCAACCAGGAGCGCTGTCCCAGGCCATGATAGAGGGCCCAGATTAGGTCCTTTATGGTATAGGCTACTCTACTCCTGGGCATATGGACGCTCGCTCGTAAAAAACTGTCCCGGGCCCTGTGAACTTTAATGACACACTTGGGCAGAAAGTACTATTCATGCTCTTCTTCTTGATAAAGGCTGATCAAGACCTAGTCACAATGAGGAACACACCCTGTTGGGAAGAGATTGAAATGCAACTCAAAAATCCATTTCAAATTTGGCCGTTTTGATTTAAGCTTGGGTATTGTTTTGGTTTTAGGACAACTTTGATAAAAGGTTTTGATCTACTTCAAATGTTGACTAGTGTATGTATATATATATATATATATATATACACACACACACACACATATATTGTTAACTATTACACGTTTACTGTTAAAACACTATCTTCTGCAAATTACATAATTGTAATGAATGTGCATTTTTAGTGCACTTTAAATTGCAAAAGTATAATTAGTATTCTTAAACTGTACTTGCACATAATATTAATGACATTTTAAACGTGCACCTTGTGATGTCAAATTAAAAGTTTTACTTTAAAATAAATTTTTAAAGTACACTTGATTTGTTAAATAAAATTCTAAAGTATATTTAAATCACTTATAATTTGAACTGTAGTGTGTTATTCAATGATACATTTACAGTTAATATATTTTAGATGCCCTAGATTTCAACTCCATCATTATAAATGTGTTATTACAAATATGTTAAAATACATGACATACATTTTTCAATAGAAATTACATTATAGTATGTTTTAGTTTACCATAAATGCATATTTCAAGACAACAGTAACTTTGAAATTACATATAAAGATGTACTTAAAGGGTTGGTTCACCCACAAATGAAAATTCTGTCATTAATTACTCACCCTCATGTCGTTCCAAACCTGTAAGACCTTCGTTCATCTTCGGAACACAAATTCAGTTATCTTTGATGAAATCCAAGAGCTTTCTGACCCTCTATAGACAGCAAGATAACTTTCTGTGCCTTGACCGTGGTAGTTCTCTTGCTGTCTATGAAGGGACAGAACTGTCTCGGATTTCATCAAAAATATCTTAATCTGTGTTCCGAAAATGAACTTACGGGTTTGGAACAACATGAGGGTAAGTAATTAATGATAGAATTTTCATTTTTGGGTGAACTATCCCTTTAAGTGGGTCAATAAAAAAAACTATAAAGTTCAAATAATTGCATTTCATATAAACTTAACATATAACACATTTTCATTTAATTTCAGGTAACATTGCAAGTGTCCAAAAACATAACATTCAGTTTACACTTCATTATACTCTTTTAAAGGATATTATGTTTTACAGGTATTCTTTTTAAATGTATGCTAAACTCTATTACTTTTTACAAGGAATCTTGTACAGGTAAGGCACATTTATGAACAATCCAGATACAAAACTGCTAATGTTAAAGTGTTACTTGTCATGTACCTCTCTTTCCTTTCTTCTTATGGCGTCTTTTTTTTCTGACGCTGCTGGACTCTTCAGATGAAGATTCATCAGTGATGCTCTCATCTTCGATATATGAGCTGGACGAGCTCTTACGCCGCCTTTTCCTTGACCTGGACTGAGAGAACACTGATGTGCTCGCTGCAGCAACAGAGAATAATAGGAAACAAGAGCACGTGAGCAAGTACCATTGTAACAGAAAATAGAGCATCAACTACAAATTTCATTAGTTCATAATTTCAGCTCATAATACATTAAAACATGAAGAAAATCTATTAAAAATCGATTAAAATCCCAACTATATATATAAAAAAAAAAAAAAACGAAAATGGCCTTTTATTGTGGCCAGCCTAAGGCACACCTGTGCAATAATCATGCTGTCTAATCAGCATCTTGATATGCCACACCTGTGAGGTGGATGGATAGTCTCGGCAAAGGAGAAGTGCTCACTAACACAGATTTAGACAGATTTGTAAACAATATTTGAGAGAAATAGGCCTTTTGTGTACATAGAAAAAGTCGAGTTCAGCTCATGAAAAATGGGGGCAAAAACAAAAGTGTTGCGTTTATAATTTTGTTCAGTGTAATACAAATCGCATTCAACAATACAGGTGTTTAGATGTTTTTCCACACCTTCAGGCACTGAAACCAAGCGAGCGCCAGTGAGGTTCTCGATTTGTGAGCGGAGGAACCTGCGATCCTCCTGCAGGTCCTGCACCTGTCTCTCCAGAGCTTCAATCCTCTCCTGTTTGCTCTCCAGCAGGCACTGAAGTTTGGTGATGGTCAGCATAACACTGCTGGGTAAACCCTCCATCGAAGGTATCGATGCTAAGAAAAAGAAATGTATATCTCATCAGTGAATGAGCTCACGGATTCTCAGGAAATGAAAAAATACCGTAATAGTGACAGTACTGTTCAGATTTTTGTCCTTCTCAGCATCAGTGGCAGCATCAGAGTTCTTATTTTCCCACTGGATGGCTTCTGGCTCTGGTTCCTGTTTCACCCAACTGTGGCTGCTCACGGGACTCTCCTGTCTGGCAGAGCTGGAGTCCAGTTCACTGCTGGGGGAGTATGGAGTGGACTCCGGCTGCTGCTGCTGCCACTGAGTGTTAATCTCAACTGGAACACTGCAAGAGAACACTAGCATAATTGCACTTTTCATATTTATTATCTTAATGATATTTAAACATGACTGGTTTAATTACTACCTCCAAGAGTACTAATATTTGGTATTACAGCACTGGAAAGTTTCACTGTCTGGATCACTCCACCTGTCTTGTGTTTACTGCATTCGGATCAGAGTATATAAGTGGAAGTAAGTTGTGTGATAGTTATGAGCAGTGTAGTTGCATTATAACAACAAAACTAAAACGCTTATATTTGGTACATCTCGAGAATGGGTATTAGCCACTGCTAATAAAGAGCGCTTTACTAGGTCATGTTTTTACTTTGCAAAAATAATTTAAAAACAGAGTTTTTAAAAGATACTCTATTATCACAATCTAGTGCACCAGCACAATTGTCAATGTGATATTTGACCCTGGACCACAAAACCAGTCTTAAAGGGGTCATATGATGCGATTTCAAGTTTCCCTTTCTCTTTGGAGTGTTACAAACTGTTCGTGAATAGATAAGATCCCTAAAGTTGCAAAGACTAAAGTTTCAAACCCAAAGAGATATTCTTTATAAAAGTTAAGACTAAGACCACGCCTTCCTAAAACGCCTCGTTTAAACACGCCCCCACATGTCTACGTCACGATGTGGGAAGATTTGCATAAC